>NW_027223752.1:106590241-106710241 GCF_028538775.1 Myotis yumanensis
TTAAAGTGAATCCACAAAAATCTATTGCTATTGAGGGCTTGGAATATGCTTGATGGAAGCCATTGAAATGCCATTTTACTCACTTTATTTTTCAGACCCAACTCATTAGTTGCTTTATATTTGCAAATGCAGGAAAGCTACCATAAGAAAGGGATTAGAAGAGGAACTTAGAAAATAGACATTGCATTGTTTATTAATACCCTCCATGTGATTATAATACCAGGAAATTTTCTGATATCTTAGGTGATGGTGCAACCTGAGTTTTTTCCTTTTTTAGTACAGTTTCTTTTCTTTTTTTAAGTTGATTTTTTTCCTTTGAATAAGATATTACAAATGTGTCCTTATCCCCCCAAATGTCCCCTCATCCCCTCAATCCTGCCCTCACCCTCACCCCCTGTTGTCCACATCCATCACTTATGCTTATATGCATGCATACAAGTCCTTTGGTTGATCTTTCCCCCTCACCCCCACCCTCCCCTGCTTTCCCTCTGAGTTTTGAGCATCTGATCGATGCTACTCTGTCTCTACATCTGTTTTTGTTCATCCCTTTACGTTGTTCATTATAATCCACAAATGAGTGAGAGCATGTGGTATTTATCTTTCTCTGACTGACTTATTTCACTTAGCATAATGCTCTCCAGCTCCATCCATGCTGTTGCAAATGGTAGGAGTTCCTTCCTTTTTACAGCAGCATAGTATTCCATTGTGTAGATGTGCCAAAGTTTTTTAATCCATTCATCTGCTGACGGGCACTTAGGCTAATTCCAAATCTTAGCTATTGTCAATTGTGCTGCTATGAACATAAGGATGCATATATCCTTTCTGATTGGTGTTTCTGGTTTTTTGGGATATATTCCTAGAATTGGGATCACTGGGTCAAATGGAAGTTCCATTTTTAGTCTTTTGAGGAAACTCCATACTGTTCTCCACAGTGGCTGCACCAATTTGCATTCCTACCAGCAGTGCTAGAGGGTTCCTTTTTCTCTGCATCCTCGCCAGCACTTGTCATTTGTTGATTTGTTGATGATAGCCATTCTGACAGGTGTGAGATGGCACCTCATTGTCGTTTTTATTTGCATCTCTTGGATGATTAGTGACTTTGAGCATGTTCTCATATGTCTCTCAGCCTTATGTATGTGCTCTTTCAAAAAGTGTCTATTTAAGTTCGTTTTCCATTTTTCGGTTGGATTGTTTATCTTCCTTTTGTTAAGTTGTATGAGTTCCCGATAAATGTTGGAGATTAAACGTTTATCAGACATATCATTGGCAAATATGTTCTCCCATGCAGTGGGTTTTTTTTGTTGTTTTGTTGATGGTTTCTTTTGCTGTGCAGAAGCTTTTTATTTTGATATAGTCCCATTTTGCTACCTGTGGATTCCTCTAATAATCTTATGGTTTCCTGTCTTACGTTTAAGTTCTTTATCCATTTTGAGTTTATGTTTGTGTATGGTGTGAGTTGGTGATCTAGTGTCATTTTTTTGCATGTCTGACCACATTTCCCAGCACCATTTAGTGAAGAGACTGTCTTGACTCCATTGTATTCTCTTGCCTCCTTTGTCAAATATTAGTTGAGCATAGTGGTTTGGGTCGATTTCTGGGTTCTCTATTCTGTTCCATTGGTCTATATGTCTGTTCTTGTGCCAGCACCAGGCAGTTTTGAGTACAGTGGCTTTGTAATACAGCTTAACATCTGATATTGAGATCCCTCCTATTTTGTTCTTCTTTCTCAGGATCTCAGCAGCTATTCGGGGTGGTTTGTTTTTTTTTTACAGATTAGAGTATAAATTTCTGCTGCTTGTTATGGCAGATCAGTGGCTAACTCAGTTTGTCTCCATCTTTGACATGATAGCAAAGGCAATAAGTAGCTTAAGAGAGCAATCAGAGAAGGAGACAGTAAAAGAGAGGCTTTAAAAACACCAGTCATCCAAAGGTGATGGAGTTAATGCCCCAAGTTCATGCCCTCACAGGAACAACACTAGAAGTTGACATGGCATGAAAGGACACTTCAGTAAAATATAGCCCAACCTCATCACTCAATAAATGACCAAGCACACAATGACAATAAGCCTTCAAATGAGGGTGTGAGCGGTGGGGGGTGAGTACTAAGGTTTGCTATAATACATTGCCTAGAATGCACAGATTTTACCACAATACATATGAGACATGCAAAGAAATATGAAATATAAACTCTAGACAGGAGAAAAGCAGAAACCAAAAAATCTTTGTGTCTATTGCCCTTATAGGTTGTTCTATAAATTAAAAATATTTTAAACAACAAACGACATGCTTAAAAGAGAAGAGAATATAGATGTCAAATTCTCATAGAATAGAATTATGAACAAAGAGATGGAATGATATATGAAAATAAAAACACTGACAATTTTGGCATTGAAATTCCAATCACTGTAAGGTTAAATGCACTAGAGGGGCTCAGGAATAGATTGGAATTTTCAGAAGAAATAATCTATATACTTAAAATAATGGAAAATGGAAAAGTAGAGCAGGGAGAAAAGAGGCAGAGAAAGCATTAAAAGAAATAATGGTTGAGTATTTTCAAACATATTCAATGATAAATATCAATCTGCACGCATAAGCTCAATGAAATCTAAGTAGAACGAGTACAATGAAATATACAAGACCCATCTTGGTAAAAATTATGAAAGACAGACAAAATAATAAAACACACAAAGTGCAAATAACTCATCATAGAAAAGAGAAACCTGGTAAGATGAAGAGCTGACTTGACATCACAAATTGCCAAGGCCTAAAGGCAGTGGGATGGCATAGTCAGACTGCTAATAGAAAAAATGTCACTATGATTCTAATATCTAGCCAAACTATCTTTCAGAGTGAAGGTTAGAAAAAGGGATTCCAAGTTTTCTTAAAAAAAAAAAGAAAATAAAAAAAGTACAAGGGATCTGTTTGTTAGAAGATCTGCCTTAACAGTAAAGAAAGATTTTCATGTTGAAAGCAATTGAATTCTGGCAGTAATTTGAATCCCCCTTCTAAGGAGCATGGATTCAAGGAATTATGTAATTCCAAAAGATAGTAGGAATGCATGTTTTTACTCAGTAGTTGATTCAAAAGGCAATTGCATAATCAATATGTGTATCATTGTACTGTGGTGCCTATCTACACTAATAAAAGAGAAACATGCAAATTAACCATCACTCTGCTACACCCACCAGCCAATCAGGAGTGAGTATGCAAATTAACCCAAGTAAGATGGCTGTGGCCACAGAGCTGGATTGAGCAGGAGGCTTGGGTTGTCCTGGGAGATGAAGAAAGCCAAGCTTCCCGCCCAGCCCTGACTGGCCCTGGCCTCCGCTCAAGGCTAAAAAGTTTCAATTATAGAAGATAAGTAAATCCAAGATACCTGCTTCCAGCTGGCCCTGGCCTCTGCTCAAGGAGGCACTGAAAAAAAAAAAAGAGGCTGGGAGCTTGGGTCACTGGGGGTGTGTGGCCAGCCTGAAAACAGCCATCAGCCCCTCACCCAGGCTGGCCAGGCACCCCAGCGGAACTCCCCACCCTGAAGGTGCTGTGAGCAACCTGAAAACGACCCTCAGCCCCTCACCCAGGCTGGCCACACCCCCATGGGGTGAGGATCCCCGCTGGGGGGCTTGACCAGCCTGAAAATGGCACTCAGCCCCTCACCCAGGCTGGCCAGGCACCCCAGTAGGGACCCCCACCCTAAAGGGGTGTGGCCAGCCTAAAAACAGCTCTCAGCCCCTCACCCAGACTGGCCACAATCCTATAGGGTGAGGGTCCCCACTGGGGGGTTTCACCAGCCTGCAAACAGCCATTAGCCCCTCACCCAGGCTGTCCAGGCACCCCAGCAGGAACCCCCACCCGGATCTGGGATACCCTTCAGGAAAAACCATCCCTTCTCCACCCGTGCACCAGGCCTCTACACTAACAAAAGGGTAATATGCTAATTAGACTGTAAGACCTTCCAGGAGACCTTCCAGATGTTCTTCTGGACAAAGCCATGGTGGCAGGGCCAAGGTAGAGGTGGTTAGAGGCCAAAAGGGGAGGGCAGTTGTGGGTGATCAGGCTGATGGGAGGCGGGGACATTGGGGGTAAGCAGACCAGCAGGAGGGCCAGTTGAGGGTTAGCAGGCCATCAGTGGGGGTCAGTTGGAGGTGATCAGGGCAGTGAGGGGGCAATTTGGAGTGAGCAGGCAAGCAGGGGGGCAATTGGGGGCAAGGAGGCCAGTGGGGAGGGAAGGTGGAGACAAGCAGGGGGGGAAGTTGGGGGCAAACACCCCAGCAGGAGGGGCATTTGGGGGCGAGCATACTGGCACAGGGGGTAGTTGGGGGTGATCAGGATGGCAGGGGGCATTTGGGGACAAGCAGGCCAGTAGCGGGAGGCCAGTTGGGGGTGAGCAGGCTGTCAGGCTGAGTGGTTAGGGGCAATCATGCAGGCAGGCAGTCAGGTGAGTAATTAGGACCTAGCAGTCCTGGATTGTGAGAGGGATGTCCGACTGCCAGTTTAGGCCTGACCCCTGTAAACTGGCAGTAGGACATCCTTCAAAAGGTTCCAGATTGGAGAGGGTGCAGGCTGGGCTAATGGACAGCTCCCCCCACCCATGCACCAGGCCACTAGTAGAATGTATAAAAGAATACATTCCACTGTAGGAGCACAGAGGAGATGTGTGGGGTTCCAATGTATTTCAGTAAGATGATACAGAACATGTTAACTCAAATTTTCAAGAGCAAATGAAAAGTGCCCAGAATTATAAATAAGAAGGCTGATAAAAAAGAAAGTTGCAAATATATACTTTTTATTCTTTCTTCTCTTAGCTTCTTCAGAGGGCACACAGTTATATAAAAATAAGTATAAATTTATATCAAGGGGCATTCAGTACCATCATCCCTATTGTCTGCAGTTTTAATATGTATAGGTTCTGATCTTCATAGTCACTCCAAAATGGAATATATCAAATGGAAAATACCAGGGATAAATAATTCATAAGTTTTAAAGTATTCACTATTCTGTGAAGATGGTGAATCTCATTCCTTCCTCCTCTGTCCTACCCAGAACATGAATATTCCCTTTGTCCAGCCTATTCACTCTGATAACACTACCTGTCCTTTTGTCACTCAGTAGCCTTCTCAGTTATCACATGGGTAAGCACCTCATAGTATTGCAGTGCTTATGTTCAAGTAAACAGGACTTTACTTCATACTGGCCCCACCATGCAAGAGTAGAGATGTTGGCAGTTTGGATATACCAAAGAGAAGCCAGCATTTGTATCAGAGATAAGTTAGACAGAAAGCTCTTAATATATTTAGATTCTGGTACAATCCACAGTTTCAAGCATCCATCTGCTGGGGGATCTTGGGATGGATCCCTCACTGATAAGGTGGGTAATAGTAGCACAGAAACGGGAAAGAAGTAAGAGATTTATATGGGATTAGCATTTCTAGATCTCCCTGGTATTTATTTAGTATCAATCTGAAATGGATTCTAAAATTGTCAATGTTGGTAGTTATACAACTCTGAGTATAAATTTTAATAACCCATTAAATTTCACACTTTATATGAGAAAAATGATTTGTATGCCTACATAATTGCTAAAAATAGCTCTCTGACCTACAAATAATAAGACATTAAGGAAAGTTTAAAGCAATAGAAAATTGTGATTCTTCCCATAAGTTTCTCCAACATTTCTCCCCTCAAAGCCTATTCTGATTGGCTCCCGCTTATCTTAGTATACTTTGCATACTTGATTCTTCTGAAGTGGTGTTTTTTACTTAAACCTAATGGAGAAATACCAGACCATCTAAAATATATTGGCTAATGTTGCCCAGGGTTGTGTTGCTCTACCTCCTGTATCTTTCCCAAAATGTTTCTAATCAATAATGACCTTTTCTTCTTTTGCCCAATATGGGCCTGCTGTGTAATAATACCACAGCTGGGACACTCTCTGTAAAGAAGGTGGTATGGTATTTGTTGGCAAGCAGAGTCATAGTGCAACCTTTTATATTTCTTCATGGGCTCAGGCATTACTTCAAAGCAAGGGGTCTGCTGTGCAGTGTCAGGACCATAAGATGTTTCCAACTACACTTGCAGGGTCCACTAGAACTGACTTCCACTCCATACATTGTTGGCCCTGAAGTCCACTTTAGTTCCTGAATCCAATTTATCCCTCCCACAATGCTAATTTCTCTTTAATAACTTTCACACATTTTTTATGTCACTGGGCCAAATTATTAGTTAGTAATTATAGGAAAATATTGAATCATATGAAAACTCTTCTGGAAATTGATCCAACCAATATCAAGGTACTGCTGAAAACTTAACAATTTCCTCCTTATATGTCAGAAGGTTTCCATGCAAAGGAACCTTACAAGGCATTTTTTTCTCAATCTGATCAATGTTCTTATTCTCTTACTCATTCATATCTACATGCTTTACAGTTACAAAATCTAAAGGGGAATTAAAATGTTCCTTGGTGATTCAATGCATTTCTGGCTCATGGTAAGTTTTGGTGACTATATTGTCAATGGTGTACATCTTCTCTGGTGGTGAGAAACTAACAAACAGGCAAACAAACAAACAATAAAACAAACAGTGATGTTCTATTTCATGAGGTACATCCCCACAGAAAGAGTGTGCATTTAATGTAATCCTGCAAGTAATTTTATGATCATAAATTCACTGGGATGATTTCAATTTGCATAATAAAGAATTTATATGAAATAAGCAGTGTTTAAAGAATTATGAGACATAGCTCCTAAAATTTATATCAATTTTGCCATTTCCTGGTTATTTGGTTTTGGAGAAATCACTATATGTCTCTGAACAGCAGCATAATGTGGCTGATATATTTATTCCATCTGTTTTAATATATGGTTTTGTGAATATGCAATTCAGATATTTCAATAAAATTTTGATAGGTTAGATACAACCAGCATATACCACACTCATGGAAACATATATATTCATATGTAAATGATTTGTACATTAATTATCACAATGATGTGCTTTCATATCTATGTTTCAGTAGGGGCTAATGCAGAAGGCTCAACCAATGAAACTGCCAGTGGCATAATAAAGGGACAACTGAAGACACAATCAAAGGAACTTCTTGGTAAGAAGAAGAATTTAAAAAATAAAATATTTCAGATTTATTCATCATTTTGGGGTTGAATTAAATGTGGAACTTAAAGAACAAAAGTACTTGTACGTTACTATTGCACGGAGAAAAGTTTTGATAAATACCCTTCTTTAATTAAATTCTTGCCTTAAGTGCAGGCATACCCTGGAGATACTTTGGGTTTTGTTCCAGAGCGTTACAATAGAGTAAATATCACAAAACACAAGGCACATGAAATTTGGGGTTTCACAAAGTGTATAAAATGATGATTATATTATACTGAATTCTATTCTGTCTACAATAGCATTTTATCTACAAAAGAAAAGAATATATGTATTTAATTGAAAATACTTTATGGCTAGAAACTGATAATAACCATCTGAAACTTCACTGAGTTGTAATAATTTTGCTGATGTAGGGTCTTACCCCAGTGTTTCTGGCTGCTATCCGATGAGATTGGTGGTTGCCGAAGGCTGGGGTAGCTGTGGAAATTTCTTTAAATAAGATAACAAGAGTTTGCCACATCAGTGGACTCTTCTGCACATGGGTGAGTTCTCTGTAGCATGCAAAGCTGTTTGATAGCATTACACCCACAGAAGACCTTCTTTTAAAATTGGAGTAGTACTCTCAAAACCTGCCACTTCTTCATCAGCTAAGTTTAGCTAATGTTCTAAAACTTTGCTGTCAGTTCATCAATCTTCTCAACACCTTTTTCAAGAGTAGATTCCTTCTAAAGAAACCACCATGTATGAACATATCTAAGAACGTGCTCCTCATCCATTAAAGTTGTATCCTGAGATGGAAGCAGCAATTTAGACTCCAGATTTCAGGCTCCAGTTATTATTCCAGTTCTCTTGATATTTCCACCACCTCACCAGTTATTTCTTTGATGGAACACTTGAACTTCTCATAGTCATTTAGGAGGGTCTGAGTCAACTTCTTTTAACTTCTGTTACTATTGATATTTTGATCTCTCCTATGAATCACAGGTTTTTTAATGGCATAGATCATAGTGCATCTGAATATTTTAGAACTTACTAAATGTTTACAAACATTTTCTGAATGTTTACAACTTACTTTTTCCAGATCAATTGGGACCATAATTATGTATGGTAGCTATAGCAATTTGAAATGTGCTCCTCATATAATAAGACTTGAAATTACTCAGAATTACTCATCTTCACACATGTGCTTCAGAAGGGATATAGTGTTGGCTGATGTGAAACACCATTAATCCCATTGCTCTTCCTCTCAGAACTCTTGGGTGACCAGGTGCCTTGTCAATTTGCAGCAATATATTGAAAAGCTTCTATTTTCTGAATGGTAGATCATAAGAGTGGGCCAAAGTATTTAGAAAATTGTGTTATAAGTACAAGTGCTGTCAGCTGGGCATTGTTGTTCTCATTATAGAGCACAGACAGAAGACATTGAACATAGATATGAAGGGTCCTAGGATTTTTAGAATGGCAAATGAGCACTGGGTTTTAAATAAACTCACCAGTTGCATGAGATCTTCATGATTTTGTCAGCCTATTGTTTGAGACTCTGGAGGCAGTCACTGACCTTTCCTCCCTGGCTATGCTGGTTCCTATTGCCATTTTATTAAAAAATAAGGCTACTCTGTCACCATTGAAAACCTTTGTGTGGTGTGGCCACCTTCACTAAGTGTCTTAGCTAAAGCTTTTGGGTGCTTTTCTGTGGCTTCTCCGGGAGCACCTGCAGCTTCCCCTGCACCTTTATACTTAAAGAGATGGCTGCTTGTTTTCAAACCTCCTGAAACAATCTCTATGAGCTTCATACTATTAAAGGGAGCGAGGGTCTTGTTCTGGATTTGTTTAGGCTTAATGGAGTGTTCTGGCTGGCTTGATCTTGTATCCAAACCACTAAACTCTTCTTCATGTAAGCAATAAAACTTTTTTGCTATCTTACTGTTTTTGGTTATTCCTGGTTGAACACCTTTACTTTTCTTCAAGAATGTCTCTGTATTCACAGTCTAGCTTAGTGCCACCCCCTTTCAATCTATCTAGGCTTTGGCATGCCTTGCTTACTAAACTTAATAATACCTATCATTTGAGTTGAGTGAGAGGTATGAGATTCCTCCTTTCACTTGAACACTTAGAAGTCAATATGAGGTTTTTAATCAGCATAATTTCAATATTGTTGTGTTTCTGGGATTAGGGAGAGCTAAGGGAAGGGAAGGAGGCAGAAATATTCAATGAGTACATCAGTCAGATAATGCACAGCATTTATAGGTTAAGGTTGTCATTTTTTTGTTGTTTAAGGTATTACAAATAGTCGTACATATGTCCCCTTTTTTCCCATTTTATGTGGGCATGGAATTCTTACCAGGGAATCAAATGTCTCTACCATTAGTGAGAATTAGGTTTTTGGGATATTGCTGAATAAGAATTGTATGAATCTCCAGGGGAGAATGTGATATGGTAACAATTTTTATTACTGTGTATTATATAACTCATGTTGTAAATCTCCATGTCCCTTAACCCAGTCCTGAAAGAGGGGCATTCAGGATTCCAGCAGAGTCAAAAGCAAGACCAGAGTCCAGAGCCTGCCTAATTGAAGTTCATTAGTCCATTGTGTGGAGTCCCACCTGGCCTTGAGCCAGGTGGATGCAGTTGAGTACTTCCCATGCCACAGAAGAGCAAGGAATCAGGTGCACTAGAGAGAAAGGAGACAGAGTGTGCTTCTTGGTTTATATGTTTAATGTTCAGGTTTCATGTGCTTGCAATAGACACGCCCATTCTGGTCAAGTACCTGTTCCCAAGGGTGATTGATGAGAAAGCACCTTCCCATGTCTCTCGGTCTTTACCTGGCATGCTTCCAAACTGCCTTTGTCCAGTCCCTAATCTCACTGAATAGTGGGGAACAGAGTTGGGGAGTATTAAATTTATCTTTTTGGCCAACCTGTATAAATGGCATGCCTATATGATCTGGCTCTCCGTTATTATTTTTCTGTTAAATAATACCCAGGTTATTACAATGGCATCATTCTCCCTTCAGTAAAATAGAACATTTTATAGTCGTCTGAAGGGGAAATGGACAAAAGTCTCTGTCTTCTATATCTGCTTCCTGCTGTGAAGAGGGAGTAGATCTGCCTATCTACAGGTTTAGTGTTTCTCTCTATCTGATATTGGAAGGGGGAAACAGCAATGGAAAAGGAGTCTTTATGAAGGGAAGAGGAATTCTACAAAGTCAAGGTCAGTCTGGTGTCCCTGGAAGAAGACACATGTGATGTAAAGATGGATGACATATTGGAAAACCTGACATCCTTCATGTATTTTGGAAATGACAAACTTGACAAGAAGCTTAAAAGGCAAAACTCAAAAATTAGGAGACTTATTACAACTAATTATATTACTCATGTTGTAAATCTCCATGTCCCTTAACCCAGTTCTGAAAGAGGGGCATTCAGGGTTCCAGCAGAGTCAAAAGCAAGACCAGAGTCAAATATCCATGTGAGATATTTAGTGAGAGGCAAATATCCATGTGACAAAGGAAAGACTTTCTGCGTGCCCAATTCTGTTGTAAGATAGGCTTCCCTGAAGGCAGATGGGTCTTATCTGTCTGAAGCCCTTTAGTCCAACCTAAGTTTTATTTATTTATTTTTTTATAGCTTAAAGTATTACAAAGAGTATTACATATGCCTCTTTACCTCCCCCCCCTTGACACTCTCCCGCCCTCCCCTACCACCCAGTGTCTTATGTCCATTGGTTATGCTTATATGCATGCATACAAGTCCTTCAGTTGATCTCTTACCCCCCACCCCCTCCTGCTCTACAACCCTCCCAGCCTTCCGGGTGTAGTTTGACAGTCTGTTCGAGGCTGCTCTGCCTCTGTATCTATTTTTGTTCATCAGTTTATAATGGTCTTTATTATCCATAAATGAGTGAGATCACGTGGTAATTTTCTTTCATTGACTGGCTTAGTTCACTTAGCATAATGCTCTCCAGTTCCATCCATGCTGTTGCAAATGGTAAGAATTCCTTCCTTTTTACAGCAGCATAGTATTCCATTGTGTAGATGTAGCACAGTTTTCTAATCCATTCATCTGCTGATGGGCACTTAGGCTGTTTCCAGATCTTCACTATGGTAAATTGTGCTGCTATGAACATATACCCTTTCTGATTGGTGTTTCTGGCTTCTTGGGATATATTCCTAGAAGTGGGATCACTGGGTCAAATGGGAGTTCCATTTTTAGTTTTTTGAGGAAACTCCATACTGTCTTCCATAGTGGCTGCACCAGTCTGCATTCTCACCAGCAGTGAACCAGGGTTCCCATTTCTCTGCATCCTCTCCAGCACTTTTCCTTGTTGAATTGTTGATGATAGCATTCTGACAGGTGTGAGATGATACCGCATTGTCATTTTGATTTGCATCTCTCATATAGTTAGTGACTTTGAGCATGTTTTCATATGTCTTTCGAACTTCTGTATGTCCTCTTTCAAAAAGTGTCTATTTAGGTCCATTGTCCATTTTTTTTTAGTAAATCTTTATTGTTCAGATTATTACAATTGTTCCTCTTCCCCCTCCCCCATAGCTCCCCTCTACCCAGTTCCCACCCCACCCTCTGCCCTTACCGCCCCCCCCCCCCCGTACTCATCCATAGGTGTACCATTTTGTCCAGTCTCTTCGCACACCGCTCACACCTCATTGCCCCCCTCCCTCAGAATTTTCAGTACACTCCCTTTCTATGCCCCTGATTCTATTATAATCACCAGTTTACTCTGTTCATCAGATTTTTTTATTCACTTGATTTTTAGATTCACTTCTTGATAGATATGTATTTGTTGTTCATAATTTTTATCTTTACCTTTTTCTTCTTCATCCTCTTCTAAAAGAATATCTTTCAGCATTTCATATAATACTGGTTTGGTGTTGATGAACTCCTTTAGCTTCTTCTTATCTGTGAAGGTCTTTCTCTGGCCGTAAATTCTAAATGATAGCTTTGCTGGGTAAAGTAATCTTGGTTGTAGGTTCTTGGTATTCATCACTTTGAATATTTCTTGCCACTCCCTTCTGGCCTGTAAAGTTTCTGTTGAGAAATCAGCTGACAGTCGCATGGGTACTCCCTTGTAGGTAACTGACTGTCTTTCTCTTGCTGGTTTAAGATTCTCTCTTTGTCTTTTGCCCTTGGCACTTTATTTATTTTTATTTTTTATTATTATTAAATCTTTATTGTTCAGATTATTACATTGGTTCCTCTTTTTTCCCACCATACCTCCCCTCCACCCAGTTCCTACCCCACCCTCTGCCCTCACTCCCCACCCACTGTCCTCATCCATATGTGCACGATTATTGTCCAATCTCTTCCCGCATCCCCCACACCCTTTCCCCCCCAAGAATAGTCAGTCCATTCCCGTTCTATGTCCCTGATTCTATTATATTCACCAGTTTATTCTGTTCATCAGATTATTTATTTGCTTGATTTTTAGATTCACTTGTTGATAGATGTGAATTTGTTGTTCATAATTTTTATCTTTACCTTTTTCTTCTTCCTCTTCTTAAAGAATACCTTTCAGCATTTCATATAATACTAGTTTGGTGGTGATGAACTCCTTTAGCTTATCCTTATCAGTGAAGCTGTTTATCTGACCTTAAATTCTGAATGATAGCATTGCTGGGTAAAGTAATCTTGGTTATAGGTTCTTGGTATCCATCACTTTGAATATTTCTTGCCACTCCTTTCTGGCCTGCAAAGTTTCTGTTGAGAAATCAGCTGACAGTCGTATGGGTACTCCTTTGTAGGTAACTGACTGTCTTTCTCTTGCTGCTTTTAAGATTATCTCTTTGTCTTTTGCTCTTGGCATTTTAATGATGATGTGTCTTGGTGTGGTCCTCTTTGGATTCCTTTTGTTTGGGGTTCTCTGTGCTTCCTGGACTTGTAAGTCTATTTCTTTCACCAGGTAGGGGAAGTTTTCTGTCATTGTTTATTCAAATACGTTTTCAATATCTTGCCCTCTCTCTTCTCCTGGCACCCCTATAATTCTGATGTTGATACACTTGAAGTTGTCCCAGAGGCTCCTTACACTATCTTCATATTTTTGGATTCTTTTTTCTTTTTGCTTTTCCAGTTGTGTATTTTTTGTTTCTTCATATTTCAAATCTTTGACTTGATTCTTGGGATCCTTTTGTCTGATGTTGGGTCTCTGTATATTATTCTTTATTTCAGTCAGTGTATGCTTAATTTCTAGTTGGTGTTTTTTCATATCCTCCAGGGTCTCACTAAATTTATCAGTGGTTTCCATAAAATTCTTGAAAAACCTTATAAACGTGATTTTGAACTCTATATCCAGTCATTTGCTTTCCTCCATTTCCACCATTTTGTGACCTGTTTCTTTGTCTCCACATTTTTTATGCTTCCCTGTGTTGGTAGAGTGGCTTTGTGTGCTAGGTGTCCTATAGGGCCCAGTGGCTCAGCCTCCCCAATTACCTGAGTTGGACACTCTTGGTGTACCCCTTTGTGGGCTGTGTGCACAGTCTTGTTGTAGTTAAGCCTTGATTGTTGTAGTTATCACTGGGAGGAATTTACCTCCAGGCCAATTGGCTGTGTGAATCAGCTGTGTCTGCAATGGGAGAACTTCTGTGCTGAAGATACCCTTCTGCGGCAAGATTTGCTTCAGTATGATTTTGGTGCTAACTGAGTCTGCCCCCTGAGTGTGTTCCTTATGGATCTGAGGAGTTGTAATCTGGATGGTCCCACTCTGACCACTGGGTACACAGGCACTTGGATCACTAAGGAGGTGCTAATTTAGCCTCTGTCTAAGTATACCCAGCAGAAGCTACAGAGAGCTCTGCAGTTTCCTCTTCCTTGTTTGGGTTTTGGAGGTGCCCGGATGAGGCCCAGCTGTGAAGCAATGCAAGCTGCTGTGGGGCCTTGGGCCTTCGTTTGGATGTTCTGAGTCTTTCTGACCCAGCTGCAGTTTGTTAGGTAATTTTAGATCTCAAAGGGCCAGCCCATTCATATGCAAAAGCCTCTGCGCAGAGCTTGGGTGGGTTGGGGTCTCAGGGAATCAACAGCGTGGAGCAAACAGCTATGAATGCTCCTCAGTCCTACCCTAAGAGGTCCTGGTAATCACTGCAAGCACCTCTGAGAGAAAGCAGCCCTCGAGTTCTGCCCACAGCCAGACAGTGCAGTTTCTCCCCGTATGAGTTCGGGTCCCCAGAGACTCGCCCAGAACTTGAGTCAGGGCCATTGGGAGCTTGTGCCTCCCTCACAATTGGAAAGACACCAGAGTCCTCCGTTGCCAACCCCTTTCAGAGTGCACTTGAGCCTCTGTACCTTTGCACTTTACTTCTGCATCTCCTCTGAGTCTCAGTGTGCTTTTCTCTTTCCTTCTAGTTGTAGAATTTCCACTCAGCCAGTCTTCCTTTGGTTCTGGATGATGTCTGTTTTGTCTTTTAGTTGGATTTTTTAAGTGGTTGTGCGAGGCAGCAATTTCAGGTGTTTACCTATGCCGCCATCTTGTTTTCTCTCCCCATTGCCCATTTTTTTTCATTGGATTGTTTATCTTCCTTTTGTTAAATTTCATGACTTCCCTGTAAATGTTGAGGATTAAACCCTTATCGGTGATATCATTGGCAAATATGTTCTCCCATGTACTGGGCTTTCTTGTTGTTTTGTTGATGGTTTCCTTTGCTGTGCAAAAGCTTTTTTATTTTGATGTATTCCCATTTGTGTATTTTCTCTTTAGTTTCCATTGCCCCAGGAGCAGTATAAGAGAAGAAATTCCTTCGGCATACGTTTGCGATTTTGCTGCCTGTGGATTCCTCTAGTATTTTTATGGTTTCCCTTCTTACGTTTAAGTCCTTTATCCATTTTGAGTTTATTTTTGTGTATGGTGTGAGTTGGTGGTCTAGTTTCATCTTTTTGTATGTGTCTGTCCAATTTTCCCAACACCATTTATTGAAGAGATTGTCTTGACTCCATTGTATGCTCTTGCCTCCTTTGTCGAATATGAACTAGGCATAGTGGTTTGGGTCGATTTCTGGGTTCTCTATTCTATTCCATTGACCTATATGTCTGTTCTTGTGCCAGTACCAAACTGTTTTGAGAACAGTGGCTTTGTAATACAGCTTGATATCTGGTATTGAGATCCCCCCTACTTTGTTTTTCTTTCTCAAGATTGCTGCCGCTATTCGAGGTCTTTTTTATTCCAGATGAATTTTTGGAACATTCATTCTAGATCTGTGAAATATGCTGATGGTAATTTAATGGGGATTGCATTGAATCTATAGATTGCTTTGGGTAGTACGGATATTTTGATGATGTTGATTCTACCAATCCATGAACAGGGTATGTTCTTCCATCAGTTTATGTCTTTCTCTATCTCTTTTTTCAGTGTCCTGTAATTTTTCGCATATAAGTCTTTTACCTCCTTAGTAAAGTTTATTCCTAGGTATCTTAATTTTTTTGATGCGATGGTAAATGGGATTGCTTTTTTAGTCTCACTTCCTGTAAGTTCACTATTGGTGTAACGAAATGCCATAGATTTCTTGGCGTTAATTTTGTATCCGGCTACATTGCTGAATTCATTTATTAAGTCTAATAATTTTTTGATGGAGTCGTTAGGGTTTTCTATGTACAGTATCATGTCACCTGCAAATAAGGACAGCTTGACTTCTTCTTTTCCAATTTGGATGCCTTTTATTTCTTCTTATTGTCTAATCACAATGGCTAATCCTTCCAGTACTATGATGAACAGGAGTGGTGAGAGTGGGCATCCCTGTATTGTTCCTGTTTTTAAGGGAAATGGTTTTAGTTTATGCCCATTGAGTATGATGTTGGCTTTGGGTTTATCATATATGGCTTTTATTATGGTGAGGTATGATCCTTCTGTTCCCACCTTGCTGAGAGTTTTTATCAAAAAAGGGTGTTGGATTTTGTCAAACGCTTTTTCTGCATCAATTGATATGACTATGTGGTGTTTTTTTTTCTCTCAATTTGTTTTTGTGATGTATCACGTTTATTGATTTGCGGATATTGTACCATCCTTGCATCCCTGGGATAAAACCTACTTGGTCATGGTGTATGATCTTTCTGATGTATTGCTGGATCCGATTTGCTAAGATTTTGTTGAGGATTTTAGCATCTATGTTCATGAGGGATATCTGCCTGTAATTCTCTTTCATTGTGTTGTCTTTATCTGGTTTTGGTATGAGGGTGATGCCAGCTTCATAGAATGAGATTGGAAGTGTTCCTTCCTCTTGAATTTTTTGAATAGTCTGAGGAGGATAGGTTTTAGTTCCTTGAATGTTTGGTAAAACTCCCCTGTGAAGCTGTCTGGCCCTGGGCTTTTGTTTGCTGGAAGCCTTTTGATGACTTCTTCAATTTCTTCCATAGTTAATGGCCTATTGAGATTTGTCGATTCTTCCTGATAGAGTTTTGGAAGGTTGTATTTTTCTAGGAATTTGTCCATTTCCTCCAGGTTTTCTAGTTTGTTGGAGTAGGGCTGTTCATAGTATTTTTAACAATCATTTGTATTTCTGGGGTGTCTGCTGTTATTTGTCCTCTTTAATTTCTGATTTGGTTTATTTGGGTCCTCTCTCTGCTTCTTCTTGAGCCTGGCTAGAGGTTCATCAATCTTTTTTATCCTATAAAGGAACCAGCTCTTGTTTTCATTGATCTTATGTACTGTTTTTTTTTTGGTCTCTATGTCCTTTATTTCTGCTCTGATCTTTATTATCTCCTTCCTTCTGCCCACTCTAGGCTTTTCTTGTTGTTCTTTTTCTAGTTCTTTGAGTTGTAGAGTTAGATGATTTACTACCATTTTTTTTTACTTTTTTAGGTAAGCCTGTAGAGCTATAAACTTCCCTCTCAAGACTGGTTTCATTGTGTCAAATAGGTTTTAGATTGTTGTGTTTTCATTGTCATTAGTTTCCAGGATGTTTTTAATTTCTTCTTTGATTTCATTGGTAACCCAATCAGTCCTCCTATCTAATAAAAGAGAAACATGGTAATTAGCTGTACCTCCGCTACCCTTCCCATTGGCTAATCACTGAGATATGCAAATTAACTGCCAGCCAAGATGGCGGCCGGCAGCCAGGCGGCTGATGCAAACAGGAAGGCTTGCTTGCTCCAGTGACGGAGGAATCCAGGTTCTCTGCCTGCCTTGCCAGTCTCTCAGGTGCTTTCTAAGAAATATTGTAACAAATATAGAAGCTAAACAAAACCCCAGAAACCTGCATTAGTCAACCAGGCTTCAGCCAGCAGGACCGCAATATTGTTTCAAATACAAAAGGTAAACAAAGGCCAGAAACCTGCTTTCAGCAGCCGAGGCCTGAAAGCTGGAGCCAAGCCTTAGAGCTAAAGCTGGCCCAGAATTAAAAACAAAAAAGAACAAAAGGAGCGGTTGGGAGATTCAGTCACCCGCCAACCTGAAAACAGCCCTTAGTCCCTCACCCAGACTGGCCAGGCACCCGAGTGGGGATGCCCACCCTGATCTAGGACACCCTTCAGGGCAAACCAGCTGGTCCCCACCCGTGCACCAGGCCTCTATCCTATATAGTAACAGGGTCATATGCCTCCCATCACCGAGATCAGTGGAGCAGCGAGGCCTCCCAGCACCGGGATCAGCGTGACAGGGGGCAGCGACCCAACCCTCTGATCGCCCTGTGGCTCTGTGTGTGACAGGGAGCGGGGCCACAACCTCTCTATTCGCCCTGCTCTGTTCGTGACAGGGGAAGGCATCCCAACCCCCTGATCAGCCCTGCTCTGTGCCTGATAGGGGGGAGCTCCCCAACCCCCTGATCACCCTGCGACTGTCTGTGTGACAGGGTGCGGCGCCCCAACCCCCTGATCGGGCCTGCTCTATGTGTGACAGGGTGCGGCGCCCCAACCCCCTGATTGGACCTGCTCTATGTGTGACAGGGTGCGGCGCCCCAACCCCCTGATCCGCCCTGCTCTGTGCCTGATAGGGAGGAGCTCCCCCACCCCCTGATCGCCCTGCAGTTCTGTGTGTGACAGGGTGCGGCGCCCCAACCCCCTGATCTGCCCTGCTCTGTGTGGGACGGGGGGGTGCCCCAACTCCCCTATGGGCCCTGATCTGTGAGTGACAGGGGGCACTCCTCAACCCTCTGATTGGCCCTGCTCTGTGCATGACAGGGGGGAGCTCTCCAAGCCCCTGATGGGGCCTGCTCTGTGCGTGACAGTGGGGAGCTACCCAACCCCCTGATCGGCTCTGCTCTGTGCATGACAGGGAGTGGCGCCGCAACCTCCCTATTGACCCTGCCTTGAGTGTGACAGAGGGCGGTGCCCCAACCCCCCAATTGGCCCTACCCTGTGTGTGACTAGGGGTGGCATCGCAACCTCCTGATCCACTTTGCTCTGTGCATGACAGGGGGTGGCGCCCCAACTCCCCAATCGGCCCTGCTCTGAGCCTGACCAGGGGCTGCACCTAGGGATTGGACCTGCCCTCTGCCACCCGGGAGCAGGCCTAAGACAGCAGGTCATTATTTCCCGAGGGGTCCCAGACTGCGAGAGGGCACAGGCCGGGCTGAGGGACCCCCTCTCCCCACCGAGTGCACAAATTTTTGTGCACCAGGCCTCTAGTATTTAATAACATGCAATTCAGCTTCCAAGTATTTGAGTGTTTTGGATTGTTTTTATTGTAGTTTATTTCTAATATTATGCCATTGTGGTCTGAGAAGATGCTTGGTATGATTTTAAATTTCTTAAATTCGGGGAGACTTTGCTTGTGACCCAGTATGTGCTCTATTTTTGAAATTGTCCCATGTGCACTTGAGGAGAGCGTATATTCCATGTCTTTGGGGTGAAATGATCTGATGATGTCTGTGAAGTCCATCTGATCTAGTGAGTCATTTAGGATTGCTGTTTCTTTGCTGATTGTTTGTCTAAAGGATTTATCCAGTGATGTCAGTGGTGTATTAAAGTCCCCTAGTATGATTTTCTTGTTGTCGATCTCTCCCTTGATATCTTCCAGGAGTTTTTTTTTTTATGTATTTGGTTGCTCCTGCATTGGGTGCATACATGTTTATCAGGGTTATATCCTCTTGTTGTATTTATCCCTTTAGTATTATGAAGTGGCCTTCTTTATCTCTTGATATGGCCTTCACTTTGAGGTCTATTTTGTCCGATATAAGTATTGCTACCCCACCTTTATTTTCATTTCCATTTGCCTGAATGATATTTTTCCATCCCTTCACTTTCAGTCTGTGTGAGTCCCTACTTCTGAGGTTGGTCTCTTGTAGGCAGCAAATGTATGGGTCATGTATTTTTATGCATTCAGCCACTTGATGTCTTTTAATTGGATCATTTAGTCCATTTACATTTAAAGTTATTGAAAAGTACTTGTTTGTAGCCATTTTTATTTTTTGTGCCTGTGTTCTTTCTTACCTTTTTATTTCTTCCTTTTACACCAGTCCCTTTAGCATTTCTTGCATTGCTGGTTTGGTAGTGTTAAACTCCCTTAGCCTTTTTTTGTCTGTGAAGCTCTTTATTTCCCTTTCAATTTGAATGATAGGCTTGCTGGATAGAGTATTCTTGGATTCAGTCCCTTGCTTTGCATCACTTTATAAATTTCCTTCCATTCTTTTCTGGCCTGATGTGTTTCTGTTGAGAAATAATTTGTAATCTAATGGGTGATCCCTTGTACATAACTTTCTGTCTCTCTCTTGCAGCCTTTAAAATTCTCTCTTTATCCTGAACATTTGCCATGGTAATTATGATGTGTATTGGTGTGGGTCTTTTTGGGTTCATTTTGTTTGGGACTCTCTGTGCTTGTTCATCTTGTTTGGGACCCAGTTGCTGCTCGTCAGACAGGTGCAGGCTACGTGTGACTTTTTTCTTCCCCACATCAGGGAAGTTTTTGGACAATATTTCTTCAAATGGGCTTTCTAAGCCTTTTCCTCTATCTGTTGTACTGGCACCCTTATTATTTGTATGTTGCTTTGTTTCATGTTGTCCCATAGCTCCCTTAGGCTCTCTTCCTGTCTTTTGATTTTTTTCTCCAATTGCAGTTCAGTTTGAGTGTGTTTTGCTTCCCTTTCTTCTAATTCGCTAATTCAGTCCTCCGCTTCCCCTAGTCTACTTTTGAAACTTTCTATGGTGTTTTTTATTGCAGCTATATCACTCTTCATTTCTTCTTATTACTTACATAAGTTGTTGATTTTTTTTTATCCATTTCTTCTTGATTCTTGCATAAGTTGTTGATTTTTTCCTCCATCTGGTTTATGCACTCTAGGACCCTTAATCTGAATTCTTTTCTGACATATTACATTCCTCTGTTTCACTTAGCCACTTTCCTGGTGATTCATCATTTTCTTTCCATGGGGTTTTTTTATCTTCCCATTTTTGGTCTCACCAACTGATCTAGATGTCTAGTCGTGCAGGGGCTCATCCTTTGGTGGCAGTGGTTCTTCGGGCTGCAGTTGCCCCTCAAGTGGTCGCAGTAGTAGCTTCTCCTCAGTTGGCAGCGGCTCCTCTGGTGGGTGCTGTTCACAGCAGTGGTGTCTCCTCTGGCTGATAGGTGAGGCTTCTCACCCAGTTGCTGTTCCTTGGACAGGGGTGGGCTGATCAAGAGGCTGCGGCTCTTCAGGAGGGCACGGGCTGAGCACGGCTGCTGTTCCTTGGACAGAAGTGGGCTGTTCACGTGGCTTATGCTCCTTGAATAGGCACAGACTGCTCACATGGCTGCTGCTCCTTGGATCAGGGCTGGCTGCACACTGCTGCTGTTCCTCAGATGGCTTGTGCTGCTCGTGCAGCTGCTGCTCCTCAGATGGGAGATGGGCTGCTTGTGTGGCTGCTGCTCCTCAGATGGGGGCAGGATGCTAACCCAGCTGCTGTTCGTTGGACAGTTGCAGACTGCGTGTGGCTGCTGCTCCTTGGACCAGTGTGGGCTGCGCAGGCCTGCCGCTCCTCAGATGTGGTTGGTCTATCTGTTCGTGTGGCTGCTACTCCTTGGACAGGGGTGAGCTGCTCAGGCAGCTGTAGCTCCTTGGGCCGGAGTGAGCTGCACGTGCAGCTGCTTCTCCTCGTATGGGGGCTGTCTGCTCACGTGGCTGCTGCTCCTCGGAAGGGGATGGGATGCTTGCGTGGCTGCTTCTCTTTGGGTGGGAGTGAGCTGCACGTGTGTCTGATGCTCCTCGGATGGGGGCAGGCTGCTCACCCAGCTGCTGCTTGTCGGACAGGGGCAGGCTACATGTGTCTGCTGATCCTCAGACCAGTGTGGACTGCGCAAGGCTGTCGCTCCTCAGACGTGGGTGGTGCTCGTGTGGCTGCTGCTCCTTGGACTGGCGGAGGCTGCTCAGGCGGCTACTGCTTTTTGAATGGGAGTGGGCTGCTTGCGGTGGTGCTGTTCCTCATATGAGTATGGGCTGCTCACACCTCTGCTGCTCTTCATATTGGCGTAGGCTGCTCGTGTAGCTGTTCCTCATTGGATGGGGGAAGGTTTCTCGCATACCTATTGCTCCTCAGACAGGAGGAGGGTGTGGGCTGCGTAGCTGCTGCTCCTCAGATGGTGGCAGGCTGTGTGGGTCTGCCATACCTCCATCGTGACTAGGCTGTTCGTGTGGCTGCTGCTTCTCAGATAGGGCAGGCTGCTCACATGGTTGCTGCTCCTTGGAAGAGGGAGCAGGCTGCTCACACAGCTGATAGCTGCTGCACCTTGGACAAGGGCAGGCCACGTGAGGTTTCTGTTCTTTGGCCTGGGGCAGGCTGCTCCTGGGGCTGCTTCTCCTTGGATAGGAGTAGGCTGCTCACATGTCTGCTGCTTGCATGATTGCAGTGTCCCGGGCTAAGGGTTTGGGCCAGTCAGAGAGGAGCACGGTTCAGAACTCACAGGAGCCTGTGCCCAGGGTGGCTGGAGACTCGTTGACCATGGGACCACAGCCGAGCTAGCAGGTCCCTGGCAGGGGTGTCTGTAGAGTCCCAGGTGTTATCTGAGGGCACCCTGGGTGGGGGTAAGGCCTGGCTCCCAGTTACAGCAGCTATCCCCTTATAAATGCTAAGCTTGGGGGGACAAGCCTGCCTCCTGGAACTTCTTATATGGTAGCAGAGGCTGCCTAGTTAGGTGAGCCCGTTTAGCCTGACCCAAAGGCCCTGTGGGATCTATCTGTGCCTCACTCACATACACACACACACATCCCACATGACCACACACTCCTCTTTTGGTCCCTCACTGACTCACGCTCTCTCCCTCACTGCCGCCTTCTTCCTGCCTCTGTAATTGGGTCTGGGGTATTATTGACCCATTTGTGGATGGAGATTCCTCTCCAGGTGTCTGGTTATGAGGCTCACTTTCTAGCCCCTGGCCAGACAGGATGAAATTCACCTCGACAAGACACAACACAAAGGGACCAAAGCATGAATGTACTCACAACAACGAAAACCCTACTACAAGTGACCACCTGAGAAAAGAGTATCAGGGGTGAGAAAAGAGAGCATAAATGATATCAAATAGAGTGAAAAAGATAAGAGAGAATAGAAGAACAAAAGTAGATTATATATGTATATATGGGGAAAACACCACAGAACCAATACATGAACAAACAAACAAACAAAAAATAATAACAATAAAATTAAAGAAAAAAAATATAAACACCAAACCCTCAGCAAAGAGGGTGGGGGCAGAATCTGTAGATGCTGAGCTTATATATAGAAGATAAGTTTAAGAGTTGGATGAACATGGGGAGGATCTCAGTTCAGTATAGAGGTAGTAGAAAGGGGATGGGTAGATAAGAGGAAAGAGAACAAGAAAAAAATAATAAATTTACAAAATATTTGATTTCAAAAATGGTATAAAAATAGGAAATAAAAATAAAATAAAATAGAGGAGTGGAAAAATAATGTGAGAAGAAATAGAAAATAAAGCAACAAACAAAAACAGGAAAACAAAGAAAAAAAGAAAACAAGAAAAAAAGAAGAGATAACAAAGTAATAAAAAAGAAATAAAATAAAATAAAAATGAAAAAGTGTAGTGTTCCTTTGGCTGGCTTAAGATCCCAGTCTTCTGTACTGTAATGTTTCTCAGGATCCAATTGCTGGGACAGAAAGTCTCTAGTCCAGCCCCTTTGTGCTCTCCAGGACTATTTAGGTTTTTGTTTTTTTAGTTTTTTATTTTTTATTTTTTAAAAAAAATATGTTTTATTGATTTTTTACAGAGAGGAAGGGAGAGAGATAGAGAGAGTTAGAAACATCGATGACATTGATCAGCTGCCTCCTGCACATCTCCTCCCTGGGATGTTGCCTCCTGCACATCTCCTACCGGGAATGTGCCTGCAACCCAGGTACATGCCCTTGACCGGAATGGAACCTGGGATCTTTCAGTCCGCAGGCCGACACTCTATCCACTGAGCCAAACTGGTTTTGGCATGTTTTTTAGTTTTTTAAATCCTTTTACCAATTAGGGTGGAATCTGGGTGTGACTGTATTGGTTGCCTGGATACTGGAGGGGAGGGGCCTATCTCTTTAGGGCAAAATGGCTGCCGGGGCCCCAGGCTCAGGTATGACTCAGAACCACACTTGCTGCCACTACTCCTGGATCCCCCTCTCTCCCTAGATTCCACAATTCTGCACCTTCTTCCATGCTCCAGCCATGGGTAAGTGTCTGTATTCGAAAGGTCCTATGAACTAGGATCTATGAAGAAGGGCACAAGCAGAGGCTGAGATGCTGTACCTCTGTGCACTCTCCTGCCAGCACTCTTCAGCCTTTACTAACTGTGGATCCAGATCTAGAATCCCCTGCGAGGGGGAAAGGCTGTGCTTCTGCCCACTCTTCTGCCTGCACTCCTCAGCCTTTCCTGATTGTGGATCCGGATTTAGAATCCCTTGCCGACCAGCAGTTCTGCGTACCTTTTTTCCCACTGCATCCGTTCCAAGGGATGTGGCCCAAGCCCATTCGGTGTGGATTCCCTCTGATCCTCAGGGCTCAGAATTCTGGCCGATTATCCTTCCCAGAGCCTTGACTTTACCTTTCTCCGGGAGTCCTCTGCCTTTTCTGGCTAAAAACTGTCTCCCAGCTGAATCCCCTCTGCCAATTTGGGCTGGATGTTACTGGTTTCAGCTGCTCACCCTATCTACTCCAGGACAAGGCACAGGTCACGTCCGTCTATACCTCTGCCATTTTGTCTCTGAAATCCAACATACTTAATAGAAATTAAGCTAAGGGAAATATCCTAAGGTTTACCCTGTAAGAATCTCTGGGTCTTTTCTGACATACCAGTTTGGACAGAAAAGGAATGCAGTTTCAAGTGAAGTGAATAAACTGCCCATGTTTCATTGATTCAATCATAAGTCCAGACCACTGAGTCTCATTGCAGATAGTGATGCAGATGGCTTCTAAACTGAGGTCTATATTGTGAACACAAGCAATTAGGCACACAAGGACATAGGCGTACATTCTATAAAATGAAAACAAATACAACACAAAGGTTAATGCAAATAATAAACTAGTTGTGAAGAAATCCAAAGGCCAGGCTTTTGCTGGGAAGCAAGCAAGCAGCGGCAATCTGATAGTTTGTCTGAAGTTAGAACATCTTTCATGTCTGATCATATCATTAGGTGTTGCATATACAGACACAGCCTTAAATCAAGAGGTTGAAGTCAGTTAACTGCATTCAAGTCCAATATCTATAATGGGGTATTTTGGTTTCCATTGAAGCACGATATTTCTCTCCCTAAGATTGCCTTCATGTTTAAAGAGACTGTAATAAATTTGACTTAATTATTTTCATTAATGTATCCAGAGTAATAATTGACCAAATCAATATCACAGGCTTTTGTAAATCTTCTCTGTTGGAATCTCATTTATTTATAAGAAATTTTTAGATTGTGCTCTAGTGAGCCAGCCCCTCATGGTGGAGAAGTGAAGGCCACAACTGCTATCATGTTGTACCTTAGACACTGGTTTGGGTCACGTTCTCCAGGTTTTGAGTGTCCAAAGATGTCTTGAGGTGGAAAACTACCTTTGCTCCTTCCTTGGCAATAGGGACATAAACCATGTAACCAAGCAGGTATCAGGCCAGTTTTACAAGTGGCTCTTGATCGGCTTCAATCAATTTGAGGGTCAATCTCAATTCATTAAGGCTTTCTGGTGGCATCCAGAAGTTCATACATGTCTCCTTTAGACATGGCAACCCTGTCAAAGTTTTAGTCAATAGGACCACATAGTTTGGAATTGGTATTATTAAATTTATGCAAAGAAATGCATTGGTATAACTCACTCATTAAGAGTTGCCAAATTTTGGAGGTATCAGGCAGAAAGGAAAAAGAACTAAATGAGCAATTAGCATTCCCTAATTATTAAACAGGTTTCATAACTGTTCAGAAACACAGGCTTCTTATTGGCAAACATCAACATGCACTGCTTTAGCAAACCAGAGATGAATTGAGTTAAACTGATTGGCTTAAATAGCTTAGGCTCAGATGAGATATTTTTTAACTCACTAACTTACTAATCACAGATGAACTTAATTAAATTGATTGGCTCAGGTAAGTTTAGGCTCAGATGAGATCTTTCTCTGAATCTGCATTCCATGCCAGAGTGAGGGCACTCTTGAGGAATGAAAATTGTATTGTTGTTCATTTTGAGGGGAAAATGAAACCTCTGGAATGGAGGGAGATTGGAAAACTGAGGAAATGTTTGCGTGTCCTCAGTGTTCTCAAGCTTTCTGATCCTGTGCCAGAGCCCAGGATTTTCACAGGAACACCCACTGTCAATCTCTGCAACCAGAGACTGGAGTTTTGCCCTTCCTTTCTGACACTGGAGCAGAGACTTTTCCAAAATTACAATACAGTTTTGCCCAGTTGTGGAGGGTTAGATTGTCAGTGCTGATCTGGCATCCTTGGGTTGAACGTAGTTATCTCCACATAGAGGATTCTTATTGCCTCTGATCTTATTGTAGGTTTCATAGAACTTAGACTCTGAATTCCAATAGATGACTCAGAAAAGACTTTTTGAAGAATAGGCACTAGCACTAGAAAGGCAGTTAAGAGCAGACAGTTTTTTTTTATATCATTTTATTTTTTTTTAATTTTTATTTTTTGCTAAAAGTATTACAAAGGGTATTACATATGTGTCCTTTTTTCCCCCCGCCCTTGACAATCCCCTGCCCTCCCTTACCCCCCAGTGTCTTATGTCCATTAGTTATGCTTACATGCATGCATACAAGTCCTTTGGTTGATCTCTTACCCCCCACCCTCCTGCCCCCCAACCCTCCCTGGTCTTCCCACTGCAGTTTGACAATCAGTTTGAGGCAGCTCTGCCTCTGTATCTATTTTTGTTCAAAAGTTTGTAATGGTCTTTATTATCCATGAATGATTGAGATCATGTGGTATTTTTCCTTCATTGACTGGCTTGTTTCACTTAGCATAATGCTCTCCAGTTCCATCCATGCTGTTGCAAATGGTAAGAGTTCCTTCTTTTTAATGGCAGCATAATATTCCATCGTGTAGATGTCCCACAGTTTTCTAATCCATTCATCTACTGATGGGCACTTAGGCTGTTTCCAGATCTTAGCTATGGTGAATTGTGCTGCTATGAACATATGGGTGCACATATCCTTTCTGATTAGTGTCTCTGCTTTCTTGGGATATATTCCTAGAAGTGGAATCACAGGGTCAAATGGGAGTTTCAGTTTTAACTTTTTGAGGAAACTCCATACTGTCTTCCATAGTGGCTGCACCAGTCTGCATTCCCACCAGCAGTGCAGAAGTGTTCCTTTTTCTCCACATCCTCTCCAGCACTTGTCGTTTGTTGATTTGTTGATGATAGCCATTCTGACAGGTGTGAGATAGTACCTCATTGTTGTTTTGATTTGCATCTCTGGGATGATTAGTGACTTTGAGCATATTTTCATATGTCTCTTGGCTTTCTGAATGTCCTCTTTTGAAAGGTGTCTACTTAGATCCTTTGTCCATTTTTTGATTGGATTTTTTATCTTCTTTTTGTTAAGTTGTATGAGTTCCTTATAAATTTTGGAGATTAGGCCCTTATCAGATATGACGTTGGCAAATATGTTTTCCCACGCAGTGGGTTTTCTTGTTGTTTTGTTGATGGTTTCTTTTTCTGTGCAGAAGCTTTTTATTTTGATGTAGTCCCATTTGTTCATTTTCTCTTGTTTCAAGTGCCCGAGGAGCTGTATCAGTGAAGAAATTGCTTCAGCATATGTCTGAGATTTTGTTGCCTTTGGATTCTTCTAGTATTTTTATGGTTTCCCATTGTACAGTTAAATCCTTTATCCATTTTGAGTTTATTCTTGTGTATGGTGTAAGTTGGTGGTCTAGTTTCATTTTCTTGCATGTATCTGTCCAATTTTCCCAACACCATTTATTGAAGAGACTATCTTGGCTCCATTGTATGTTCTTGCCTCCTTTGTCAAATATTAATTGAGCATATTGGTTCGGGCTGATTTCTGGACTCTCTATTCTATTCCACTGATCTATATGTCTGTTCTTGTGCCAGTACCAGGCAGTTTTGAGAACAGTGGCTTTGTAATACAGCTTGATATCTGGCATTGAGATCCCACCTACTTTGTTTTTTCTCAGGATCGCTGCAGCTATTCGGGGTGTTTTTTTATTCTAGAAGAATTTTTGGAGAGTTCGTTCTAGGTCTGTGAAGTATGCCGTTAGTATTTTAATGGGAAGTGCATTGAATTTATAGATTGCTTTGGGTAGTATGGACATTTTAATGATGTTGATTCTACCAATCCAAGAACATGGTATGTTCTTCCATCTCTTTATGTCTTCCTCTATCTCTTTTTTCAACATCCTGTAGTTTTCTGAGTAGAGGACTTTTACCTCTTTAGTTAAGTTTATTCCTAGATAGCTTAATTTTTTTGGTGCGATGGTAAATGGGATTGTTTTTCTAATCTCTCTTTCTGAAAGTTCACTATTGGTGTAAAGAAATGCCTCAGATTTCTTGGGGTTAATTTTGTATCCTGCTACATTGCCAAATTCATGTATTAAGTCTAGTAGTTTTTTGATGGAGTCTCGAGGGTTTTGTATGTATAATATCATGTCGTCTGCAAATATGGACAGTTTTACTTACACTTTTCCAATTTGGATGCCTTTTATTTCTTCTTCTTGTCTAATTGCAATGGATAATACTTCCAGGACTATGTTGAACAGGAGTGGTGAGAGTGGGCATCCCTGTCTTGTTCCTGTTCTTAGGGGAAATGGTGTTAGTTTTTGTCCATTGAGTATGATGTTGGCTGTGGGCCTGTCATATATGGCTTTTATTATGTTGAGGTATGATCCTTCTATTCCCACCTTTCTGAGAGTTTTTATCAAAAATGGGTGTTGGATTTTGTCGAATCCATTTTCTGCATCAGTTGATATGACCATGTGTTTTTTTTCTTTCAATTTGTTTATGTGATGTATTACGTTTATTGATTTACGGATGTTGTACCATCCTTGCATCCCTGGGATAAATCCTACTTGGGCATGGTTTATGATTCTTCTGATTTACTGCTAAATCCGATTTGCTAAGATTTTATTGAGGATTTTGGCATCTGTGTCCATGAGGGAAATTGGCCTGTAATTCTCTTTCATTGTGTTGTCTTTACCTGGTTTTGGTATTAGGGTGATGCTGGCTTCATAGAATGAGCTTGGAAGTGTTCCTTCCTCTTGAATTTTTTGTAGTAGTCTGAGGAGGATAGGTTTTAGTTCTTCCTTGGAAGTTTGGTAAAACTCCCCTGAGAAGCCATCTGGTCCTGGGCTTTTGTTTGCTGGGAGCTTTTTGATGACTGCTTCAATTTCTTCCATAGTTATTGGCCTATTGAAATTTTTAGATTCTTCCTGATTGAGTTTTGGAATGTTGTATTTTTCTAGGAATTTGTCCATTTCCTCCAGGTTGTCTAGTTTGTTGGAGTAGAGTTTTCCGTAGTATTGTTTAACAATCATTTGTATTTCTGTGGGGTCTGTTGTTATTTCGCCTCTATCGTTTCTGATTTGGTTTATTTGGGACCTCTCACTTTGCTTCTTGGTGAGCCTGGCTAGAGGTTTGTCAATCTTGTTTATCCTTTCAAAGAACCAGCTCTTGGTTTTATTGATCTTCTGTATTGATTTTTTTTTTTTGGTCTCTATGTCATTTATTTCTGCTCTAATCTGTATTATCTCCTTCCTTCTGCTCACTCTGGGGTTTTCTTGTTGCTCTCTTTCTAATTCTTTGAGTTGAAGAGTTAGATGATTTACTACCATTTTTTCTTGTTTTTTGATATAGGCCTGTAGAGCTATAAACTTCCCTCTCAGGACTGCTTTCCTTGTGTCCCAGAGGTTTTGCATTGTTTTGTTTTCATTGTCATTAGTGTCCAGGATATTTTTAATTTCTTCTTTGATGTCATTGGTAACCCAATCAATATTTAATAACATGCTATTCAGCTTCCAAGTGTTTGAGTATTTTGGGTTGTTTTTATTGTAGTTTATTTCTAATATTATGCCATCGTGGTCTGAGAAGATGCTTTTTATGATTTCAATCTTCTTGAATTTGTGGAGACTTTGCTTGTGACCCAATATGTGGTCTATTTTTGAATATGTCCCATGAGCACGTGAGAGGAATGTATAATCCATGGCTTTGGGGTGAAGTGTTCTGAAGATGTCAATTAAGTACATCTGATCTAGGGAGTCATTTAGGATTGCTGTTTCTTTGCTGATTGTTTGTCTAGAGGACTTATCCAGTGATGTCAGTGGTGTATTAAAGTCCCCTACTATGATTGTATTGTTGTCAATCTCTCCTTTGATATCTGCCATGAGTTTTTTTATGAATTTGGGTGCTCCTGCATTGGGTGCATATATGTTTACCAGGGATATATCTTCTTGTTGTATTGATCCCTTTAGTATTATGAAGTGGCCTTCCTTATCTCTGGTTATGGCCTTCACTTTGAGATGTATTTTGTCCGATATAAGTATTCCTACCCCAGCTTTCTTTTCATTTCCATTTGCCTGAAAGATATTTTTCCATCCCTTCACTTTCAGTCTGTCTGAGTCCCTTCTAATGAGGTGGGTCTCTTGTAGACAGCAGATGTATGGGTCATGTTTTTTTATCCATTCAGCCACTCGATTTCTTTTGTTTGGAGCATTTAGTCCATTTACATTTAAAGTTATTATTGAAAGGTACTTGTTTGTAGCCATTTCTTTTTGTGTGTGTGGCTGTTTTCTTTCTGAGCTTTTTATTTCTTCTTTTTACACCAGTCCTTTTAACATTTCTTGCATGGCTGGCTTGGTGGTGATCAACTCCCTTAACTTTTTTTGTCTGTGAAGCTTCTTATTTCCCCTTCAATTTTGAATGATAGTCTTGCTGGATAGAGTATTCTTGGATTCAGTCCTTTGCTTTGCATCACTTTGTAAATTTCTGTCCATTCTTTTCTGGCCTGATGTGTTTCTGTTGAGAAATCATTTGATAATCTAATGGGAGATCCCTTGTATGTAACTTTCCATCTCTCTCTTGCAGCCTGTAAGATTCTCTCTTTGTCCTGAACATTTGCCATGGTAATTATGATGTGTCTTGGTGTGGGTCTTTTCGGGTTCACCTTGTTTGGGACTCTCTGGGCTTGTGTGACTTTTTTCTTCCCCACCTCAGGGAAGTTTTCTGATATTATTTCTTCGAATAGGTTTTCTAATCCATGTTCATCTTTCTGTTGTTCTGGCACCCCTATTATTTGTATGTTGTTTCGTTTCATGTTGTCCCAAAGCTCCCTTAGGCTCTCCTCCTGTCTTTTAATTTTTTTCTCCAATTGCAGTACATTTTGAGTGTGTTTTGCTTACTTGTCTTCTAATTCACTAATTCGGTCCTTCGCTTCGCCTTGTCTACTGTTGTTACTTTCAATGGTGTTTTTTATTGTAGCTATGTCGCTCTTCATTTCTTCTTGGGACTTACTTAAGTTGTTGATTTTTTCATCTGTTTCTTCTAGATTCTTGCATAAATAGTTGATTTTTTCATCTGTTTCTTCTTGCTTCTTGCATATGGCATTGATTTTTTCCTCCGTCCGGTGCATGTACTCTATCTAGGACCCTTATTCTGAATTCTTTTTCCATCATGGTGCATGCCTCTGTCTCACTTAGCTGCTTTTCTGGCGAGTCCTCCTTTTCTTTCCTTTGGGGGTTTCTTTGTCTACCCATGTTTGATCTCACTGACACATCTAGTTGTTGAGTCATTCAGTGGCTGCTCCCTGGGTGGCAGTGGCTGCTCCCTGGGTGGCAGTGACTCCTGGGGCTGTGGTTGCTCCTTGGGCGGTTGTGGTAGCAGCTGCTCCTCCGTTGGTAGCAGGGCCTCTGGTGGGTGCTGTTCACAGCTGTGGTGGCTCTTCTGGCTGCTGGAGGGAGGCTTCACACACAGTAACTGTTCCCCAGACAGAGCGTGTAGTGATCAGGAGGCCGCTGTTGGTTGAATATGCTGTGTTGATTTAAAGGCACAAAATACTACACAACAAGGCACAACATACCAGGCACTGAACACAAATGTATTTCCGATATTAATAACCCCAAATAAAGGTGGCCACCCGAGCTAAGAGAGTTAGGAGATGAGGAAGAAAGAAGAGAAAAAGATAGAAGAGAAAAAAGAAAGAAAGAAAAAAAGAAAAAAAAAGGAGTGCAAAAATGAAATTGGAAAAAGGGAGGGAAAAAAAGAAGAGGGGAAAAAAAAGTAAGAGAGAAAAGAGAATGAAGTATAAGTGGGGAAGAGACTATTTATATGAGGAGAAAACTCCTATAGAACTGCCACTAATACCAACAAATTACAGCAACAGATTTCTGGAGATGAATACAAACTACAAACAACCAATAATATCAAGCGAAGCAAGGGAAAACAGAAGCACAGAAATAACCGGGGGGAGGGGGGCAGAAAAATAAAAAGAATAAGCAGAATAACCTCACAAACAATCCTAAAAAAAAACCCCAATATACTCGTCAAACAAGCAAACAACAATAAAACAATAGAGAGAGAGGAGAGGAAGAAGAAGAAGAAGAAGAAGAAGAAGAAGAAGAAGAAGAAGAAGAAAATTTGGATAGTGAAGGAAGATAAGGGAAAGGTGTATAAGGATTTAGAGCAGGGGATTGGACATAGGATATATAAGTAGGGTGAAATTTTGACAGGGGGTAAAAAGAATAGGGAAAATCTAAAGCTGGAGTAGGGTAAGAGAAACAGGACAACAAAAGGGAAAAAGTGGGGAAGAGGGTTTAGCACAGAGGCAAAATTGAGGTAGAGAAAAATGTTGCTAAAGGAACGATGAAAATAGAATGGAGAACATTAGTCCCAAAATAAAATAACGACAAAATAAAATGACACTTTAAAAAATGGTAAAATGGTAGCAGTAATAATACTAGTTAAAAATAAAAATGTAGTAATTGAAAGGGTAAAATCAGGTGATGGGGAAAAAAAAGTAAAAAAAGGAAAAAAGAAAAAAAATGTTTTCTTAGTTAAAAGGTGAAAATAATTTTAAAAAATCAAAATAAAAATGTTCAGTAATGCAGGTGCTTCAGATCTTCTACTCTTCTTTTTGGCATGCCCGGAATTCAGGAAAATGTTGAATTTCCCTCTGATACACTGTTCCTCCGTGTTGTAAACCACAGTCCTAATTTTAAGGCAGGCCGTATTGGTTCCCCTTACTACCTTATCTGTATTTACAGAAGAGTCAGTTCGTGGCTCTGCCTCCGGGTGGCAGTGTGTCTGGATTGACCTCCGAGGCTATAAGTCCTCTCTGACCAGGAGTTCTCTATTGTACCTGAACCAGCTCCTCCCAGAGCTGGCTCCCCAGGCGCCACTCCCAGCTCTGTTTCCTAGGCTCCCCAAAAACAATCTTCCCCTACAAGCTCTGCTAGCGACCCCAACTGGGCAATCCCATGCACTGGGATCAACAATCAAACTCACAGATTTAAGAGGATGTGTGTAAACAAGAGCCTGGGGAGCTGTGCAAACTCGCAGGGCTCCACCTTCCAGGTCTGCATGTAGACTCTGCGCGCGCTCTGGCCCCTGGCACCAAGTAGCCGGTCGCCTGGCAAAATCTGAGGTTGCCCCTTTGCATCCAGTCCAACTATGGGCTTATTTATAGTGTTACCTTCTGCCAGCAGCCCTGCGGGAGCCTTCCCCACTTGCGGGTCACACTGGCCTCAATGGGCGCGGACTTTGGGGGGGCGCAGATTCCCCCCCCCCCCCCCAGGTTCCTCACTCCAACCTGAATTGCAAACCGCACCTTTGGGGGAAGTCTAACCTTTTCGTGGGGGGAAGCAGGTCTCCTCTGAGTTCATGTAGTAACGCTGCTTGAGAGCTGTTGCCTCCGGGTTAGTAGCCGATCTCTGGATGCGGATAACAGCTACTCAAGATTGCGCGGTCTTGCCGCTGAGCTGGTGCCCAGGGGGAGGTTTCAGCCTCAATCTCTAACCATCCCCATTTTCTAGGAGTTCTCTGTCTTTCCTGGCTGCAGACTGTCTCTCAGCTGAATCTCCTCTGCTTGTTCTGGCTGTATGTTACCCATTTCAGCTGCTTGCCCTTATCTGCTTCGGGACAGCATCAACACGTCCGCCTAAACCTCCGCCATTTTTTCGACAGTTATTTTTTTGACAAATCCAGAATAAAATTCCATGCATGAGTGGGGCACTGTCCCAGAATGGAAATTGTATTATTGTTGAAAAAGCAGAGTGAGGGATGATGCCTGTCTATGCTCAGGAGCCCACAGGGGGAAGGGACATGCACCTGCAGTCCAACAAGGTTGCTAGGGGTGATGCCATGTGTCCCTTAGCATAGAAGAGAGAGGGTGGGTCCACTTCAATCAGCAAAACCAGTTAAGCAGATTTTCTTAATGTATCAAATGGGGCACCCTTCTCCCCCTATTCTCTAGCCCAAGCACCAGGAGGTCAGAGCCCTGCATTCCTCAAGTCTGCAGGGCTGAGTGTGGGGAGGGGCAGGGAGAATTTTATGCATCCTTTTGGAAGGAGGTGTCTTAGTCACCTGTAAATACATCATATTCCAGCTGAGGGAGAAAAATAAAAATCAGATTTATGCTGCACATCACCAAGAGGGTGGGGGCATGGTTGTTAGCACCAGGCTTAAAGAAACTCAGACAGGGGGTTGCTGGGAAAGTCACCTTTAGACTGTAGTTTCCAACCATCCAGTGGCCCAGAGCTTAGCACCTTTCATAAGTGGTGCCCAGCTCTAGGGACACTGTTAACATGCATTCAGAGTGGAGATGAGGGGCTGTGAAGTCAACATGACTCTGTGTGCCTGGAAAGCTTCTCAAATCTACCAGGCCAGACACTGAGCCTATTAAACTGGAATTCAGCGTGTGTCCCATGAGGGTTCCCAGACCTGAACACTATGGCAGTGGCACTGAGGAAGCACCCAACCCGTTTGCAGGGGCTAGGGCAGCTACAGCTGTGGGGGCTTCTGTGCCAGCCATAGCTCCAGCTGGAGTCACAGCTGGATGCCCACTCCCATGAGGTTGGCTTTGAGTCTGAAGCACCAAAAAGCAGAAAGTGAATTGCCCATATAGGAGTTAGAATATGGGAGAAAGAGAGATTCCAAGAATAGGGAAGCAAAATTCCATTTCTTACTGGGCTCCCCAGGTTCTTGGTCAGTCTTCACCTTCTTTGCTGCTTCATCCTCTGAGTCTTGGAATGGAGTAATTTTTCCCATGCATCCCATAGGTCCACTCTCCTGCTTATTATGCTCCTGGATTTTAAACTGGATAACCAATGGGTCCAGGCTGCCTGTCACTACTTGAACCAATTAAGCAGAGACAGGGTTGAATCACATATGAGCGTCTATTCCAATAATATGGCCAGTATGGGAGAGCAGCAGGTCTTCCACAAAAATCTGCTCTGCAAGTCCCCTTCCCCCCATAAGCCAGCTGCTTATATCGATAGGACAAAGATTACATTGTAAAGTAGGCAAAAGGAATAAAAACGGGTATAATAATGACAGACTACATACAATGCAGGCTGTCAGTGGGCATCTCTGGGACTCCATTATTTTGGCAACAAGGTTGTTAATCTTTCCATGATTATAGATAGTTCTTCACTCACAGGTCCCAGACAGTTTAGAATGAGCAAAAAAAATCATGGTTAACAGAGCTTGATTAAGTTCTTATCATATTAGCTGGTCCCAAATATTCTATTTCTGACCCTAACATTCTCCACTGCTATATCTATCATATCATTTCATCAAAGGTCTCATCCTGCTGGACTGCATTTGCTTCCACCTTGAAAACAGTTTTTAGGAACTGAATATAGCAAATGCAGGATCTAAAAAGATATTGAGTACAGCAACATACAATCAGACTACAAAAATAAACTGCAAAAAAATAAAAAAAAAAAAGATCCCCATGATCCAGACAGGCTGGATATCCAAGAGGTTCACTTGGATTAGCCAAATTAAAAAAAAAAAATCATCCTCATTTTTTTAACTTGGAGATGGTTTCCCTAATTTGTTGAATATTGTTGTTTTTTGTTTTTATCAATTAAGAATTGTCAGTAGGATTAAAACAGCATATTCTTTTGAATTTCTTTGAAGTTCCACAACAGATTTAATGTCAAATAAGGAGGAATGCATGAGGCCAAACATTGTAAGGGATTATGCATTTGTTAGGTAATCTGGATACCAGATGGCTGAGCCCCAAAATGGCATCAGCATCATTTTAAAGGACTCTAGACAGGCTTTTTCAGCTGGTGAGTCTGGGTAAGTCTGGATCCTAGGAAAGTGTAGAGGGGAAAGATAATGGTCTTACAAAGTAGAATTGTAGTCTTAGGAATTGGAATGTTGTCTAAGCGGAAGGGAATGTCAGTTGTAAAGTGGACTAATTGTTAGTGCCCAGGGGAGGAGATATCGATTCAATTATTCCATCAGACCTAAAATTCTGGCCTTGTTGTTTTTTGGAGTAGGGGAAGAGTTCATATCTTCCATAGTTATTCCTGCTGAAGGGGGACATTGAGATCATAGGAGGATGGACTTTGATTGTAGTTGGCTGGAACAGTGTATAGATTCCTTGTGGTTGGAGTGAGGGGTGCAGCAGCATGATTTCCCTGAGAGATTGATTGCTGAAGGCTCAAAAGCAGTCCTGAAGGAGAGATGAAAAATGGCACAGAATACATGGGCCAAAAATGAGGATGAGGTATAGGAATGTTAATGGTCCTATGAAGGGAAGGAGCAAGGTATACCAATTTATATGCTTTAGCCTGTAGTCCCATGGTTTTGGTTGATGTTTTCTCATCTTTGGGGCCCTTTCCATTAAATTTTGGGCAGCACCCCTAACTAGGCCAGTCTGATTGACATAAAAACAACATTCTTTTTCCAGAAAAAGGCCTACAACCCTTTTCTAGGAGGTCTAGTCCTCTCTGAATTTGGAGGGTGACAGCTGCTAATGAAGCGACCTGATTCTGAATTTGAAATAAAACTTAGCAATGTCATCTAAGTTTTCTTATAGGTCCTGAGACAGGATTTCAAAATATGTTAGAGCAGTGGTTAAAATCTCTATGCACATCCTAAAACTTGCTGTCATACCAAAGGTTATGAGGAGATGGATTATCTGGACTGTCCTTTTGTGTCAGATATGATGGGTTATGGGGATAGGTAAATCTGATTATTGGGGGTTACATTTATATTGGGAGAAAGATAGACAGGAGTACAGGCTCCTGTCCAGTTGGTCAGGAGGCACATGTATATATTTTCTCAACAGAGGAAGAAAAATCTCTTATCATGGAAACAAGCTGGGCTAATGGGAATGGGTTTTTTTTCCCAGTTCTGTGCTCCAAACAGAGAGGGTAGTTGTCATAGTACTACTGATAAGAGGTAGCAGATGAGTGATTGAAATTCTATTGCATTGAAAGTGTGCGGGAACTCTACAATGGACTGTTATCCAAGGGAAAGTGAAACAGAAGGAAAGGAGTAGTTGAAGCCTCTGGCCTTGATGTTTGCATAACAAGAAAAATGGACCGGCTGTAGGAAATAACCATTGGCTGCTGGGGAGACCTGGTTGTCAACCCTTTGGTACCAATGGCCATTCCGTAGTTCTAGGTTAACTGTAGTATTGCAAGCAGATGATGGAAGATGTCCTATTGTTACACTGCCTGTGACTTTGTAAAGCATAAAGGGACTTGTGTGATTTTGGGGTGTGTAGAGTAATAAGACCTGAGACTCAGATGGAGGTAGGAGCTACGTTAGTAAGAGATTGAATATAAATATGGAACAGAAGGGAGGCTTGATTTGCCTGAGCTGTAGGAATATTACCTAAAAGGGTTTCTGTCTTTTTGAGAAATATAGTTCCATTTTCCTTTTTATAAGCTAGAGTGAGTTTTGCCTGATTCCATCTCTCTTTTTTTTTAAATCCACATTTTTTAAAAATATATTTTTATTGATTTCAGAGAGGAAGGAAGAGGGAGAGAGAGATAGAAGCATCCATGATGAGAGAGAATCATGGATTGGCTGCTTCCTGCAAGTCCCCCACTGGGGATTGAGCCCACAACCTAAAGACATAAATGTAAAGGGATTCAATACCAATGCTCACAATATTGCAAATTACCCACATTTTTCCCAGCTAGAAGGTCTAAGTGCTTTTAAGACTAAAGAGGGTGTAAGCTTTACCTCTGTCCACAAATGACCCAGTTGCCGATTCAGAGTCATAATAGTTATAAAGGTTTTTTTGCAACATGTACTTTTTCAACTAAATTTCATTATAGTTTTTCTGTAATTGGGCCTAGAGAGTTGTTTCCAAATCCATCAAAAGGTGAAAATCACCTAAAGACACAAATGTAAAGGGACTCAATACCAATGCTCACAATATTGCAAATTACCCACATTATTCCCAGCTAGAAGGTCTAGGTGCTTTTAACACTAAAGAGGGTGTAAGCTTTACCTCTGTCCACAAATGACCTGCTATTCTTTTCCAAAGCTAGCCAATGCGTAACAGTTTCACACCTATAGAATGAAAAAGAGGGTGAGGACATGGATATATTCATGGAGAATTCTAAGAATTCCTGCCTCCTAGGACGGTTCTGTGACTAGGATGACCATTGTTTGCAACCTGACTTAGGGAATACTGTTTGGACTTGCACCAACTAGGTTTATCCTTGCAATAGAAATGCGTGTGTGTGTTTTAAATTATGTTATTAAGATAAACTCTCTAAGATGATGGAAATTTGCAAAACAGCTTGTAGGTTATGAGAAAAGACCCATTAAAGAATTATGAGACATCAGATTGTGATTGAATTTTGTCATTAGTCGGATATGAGACCTTGGTCAAATCACTGAACATGTATAAGCCTCTGTGCAATGAGGGTTATGTGATGGCTAATGTCTGTAAGGATTTTAAGGTATTTATTTCAGATACAGATACTTCAGTACAATCCATTTACAGTCATAAAAATGCTAAAAAGGGAGCAGTAGTCACAACACACTTATACATGGAAACCAACACACACATACACACACAAACATGTGTTAATATTTGCTTTATAAAACTGACTTTAAACTGCTCATTTCTGTAGAGACTGATGCAGAATACTTACCAGGTGACTTTGGAAGAGGGATAATCACTGGGGAAGCCAAGAAACTATCAATGCACCATACTGGTAAGAACAAGAATATTTCAAGTCTATTTATGGTTCATTTGTCTCCTCAGACATTTATTTAAGTTACAACTGTAATGACCGCAGCACCTATATGCTTTTGTACATAATAAAACTTCTCCATAATTTCTTCCTATAATTAGTAGAACACTAGCAGTTACCATCAGTAGGTACTTAGATGCATAATTTCTGTTTTAGGATTCATCTCCTTAAAGTCCTCCACAAAAATCCAATGCTATTGTGAGCTTGAAATATGCTTGATGGAAACCTTTAAAATGCCACCTTACTCACTTTCTCTTTCAGGCCAAATTCATTAGTTGCTTTGTGTTTGCAAATGCAGAAAAGTTACCTTAAGAAATAGATTAGAAGAGGAATTTAGAAAATAGACATTGCATTGCTTATTAATTCCCTCCGTGTGATTACAATACTAGGAAAGTATCTAATATCCCAGGTGTTGGTGGTACCTGAGATTTTTTCCTTTTTAATACAGTTTAGGGGATACATTATTGCTTCTTGTTCTGGCATATCAATAGCTAACACACTGTCACCATCTTTGACATGGTAGCAAAGGAAATAGGCAGGTTAAGGGATAATCAGGGAAGGAGACACTGAAAGAGAGGCTTTCAAAACACTAGTCATCCAAAGGTGATGGTGCTCATGCCCCAAGATCATGCCCTCACAGGAACAACACTAGAAGCTTCACACTGCAGGGAAGGACACTTCAGTAAAATATGAAATAGCACAGCCTCATCACTCAGTAAATGATCAGGCACACAATGAAAAACAAGCCTCCAAATGCCATAAGAGGAACAGGTACCCAGGTTTGCAACAATAAATTGCCTAAAATGCTGAGGTTTTACCACAAAATATATGAGACATGTATAGGAACAACAAGTGTGAACTCTCTACAGAGGAGGAGGGCAGAGCAGAACAAATCTTTGTGTGTGTTCCAGTTGTAGGTTTTCCTATAATTTATAAATATTTTAAATAAAGAACCCCATGTTTAATAGAGAAAAGATCATAGGTGGCTAGTTCTCACCAAATGAAAATGTCAACAGAGAGACTGATATATGAAAAGGAAAACACTGATGATTTTGGTATTGAAATTCTAATAACTCTTAGGTAAAATGCATTATAGGGGCACAGGAATAGATTGGAATTGTCAGAAGAAAGAATCTCTACACTTGAAATAATGGGAAGAGTGAAAGTAGAGCAGGGAGGAAGGGGGCAGGAAAAGCATTGGAAGAAATAATGGTTGAATATTTTCAAACATATTCAATGAAAAATATCAATCTGCACATCCAAGCTCAATGAAATCTAAGTAGAATAGGTAGAATGAAATGTGCAATCAGACCCAGGTTGGTAAAAGTTATGAAGGACAGAGAAAATAATACAACCCACGAAGGGCAAACAACTCATCATAGAAAAGAGAAACCTGGTAAGATGAAACTTGGTCAGCTGACTTGACCTCACAAACACTCCAGGACATCAGGCAGTAGGGTGGCATAGTCAGAGTGCTAATAGAAAAAATATCGCTATGATTCTTATATCTGGCCAAACTATTTTTTAGAGTGAAGGTTAGAAAAAGGGATTCCATTTTTCTAAAAATAAAGAAAAAATGGAAGGAAGGAGGAAAGAAAGAAAGAAGAAAGAAAGGAAGAAAAAACCCGTTAAAGAATTATGAGACATCAGTTTGTGATTGCATTTTGTCATTAGTTGGATGTTACACCTTGGTCAAATCACTGAACCTGTATAAGCCGCTGTGCATTGAGGGTTATGTGGTGGCTAATGTCTATAAAGACTTTAAGGTATTTATTTCAGAAACCAGATACTTTAGTACAATCCATTTCCAGTGATAAAAATGCTAATAAGGGAAGCACTAGTTAAAAACACACTTAACACAGAAACCAACTCACACACATTCTCTCTCTCTCTCTCTCTCTCTCTCTCTCTCTTTCTCTCTCTCTCTCTCTCTCTCTCACACACACACACACACGTGTTAATATTTGCTTTATAAAACTGATATTTTAAACTGCTCATTTCTATAGAGACTGATGCAGAATACTTACCAGGCGACTTTGGAAGAGGGATAATCACTGGGGAAGCCAAGAAACTATCAATGCACCATACTGGTAAGAACAAGAATATTTCAAGTCTATTTATGGTTCATTTATCATCTGAGAAGTTTATTTAAGTTTACACCTTCAATTAACACAACACTTATATGCTATATGCTATTTTCCATAATAAAAGTCCATAATTTCTTCCTGTAATTAGTATAAGTCTAGCAGTTTCCAGGAATGGGGACTTAGATACATAATTTCTGTTTTTGGACTCATCTCCTTAAAGTCTTTCAGGAAAATGCAGAGGGCTAAGAATATGCTGGATGGAAGCCTTTAAAATGCCACTTTATTCACTTTCACTTTCAGAAACAATTGATTAGTAGCTTTGTATTTGCAAATGTAAAAAAGTTACCTTGAGAAAGAGATTAGAAGAGGAATTTAGAAAATAGACTTTGCATTGCTTATTAATTCCCTCCATGTGATTACAATACCAGGAAAATTTCTGATATCTCAGGTATGGTGCAACCTGAGTTTTTTCCTTTTTAATACAGTTTAGGGTATACATTACTGCTTCTTGTTCTGGAAGATCAGTGGCTAACAGACTTTGTCTCCATCTTTGACATGGTAGCAAAGGAAATAGGCAGGTTAAGGGATAATCAGGGAAGGAGACACTGAAAGAGAGGCTTTCAAAACACTAGTCATCCAAAGGTGATGGTGCTCATGCCCCAAGATCATGCCCTCAAAGGAACAACACTAGAAGCTTCACACTGCAGGGAAGGACACTTCAATAAAATATGAAATAGCACAGCCTCATCACTCAGTAAATATCAGGCACACAATGAAAAACAAGCCTCCGAATGCGATAAGAGAAACCTAGTACCCAGATTTGCTTCAATACATTGCCTAAAATGCACAGTTTTTACCACAAAATATATGAGACATGTAAAGGAACAACAAGTGTGAACTCTCTACAGAGGAGGAGGGCAGAGCAGAACAAATCTTTGTGTGTGTTCCAGTTGTAGGTTTTCCTATAATTTATAAATATTTTAAATAAAGAACCCCATGTTTAAAAGAGAAAAGAACATAGGTGGCTAGTTCTCACCAAATGAAAATGTCAACAGAGAGACAGAATGATATGTAAAAAGGAAAACACTGATGATTTTGGCATTGAAATTCTAATAACTGTTTCGTAAAATGCATTATAGGGTACAGGAATAGATTGGAATTGTCAGAAGAAAGAATCTCTACACTTGAAATAATGGGAAGAAGGAATGTAGAGCAGGGAGGAAGGGGGCAGGAAAAGCATTGGAAGAATAATGGTTGAATATTTTCAAACATATTCAATGAAAAATATCAATCTGCACATCCAAGCTCAATGAAATCTAAGTAGAATAGGTACAATGAAATATGCAATCAGATTCATCTTGCTCAAAGTTATGAAGGACAGAGAAAATAATACAACCCATGAAGGGCAAAAAACTCATCATAGAAAAAAGAAAACCTGGCATGATGAAGAGCTGAGTTGACATCACAAACTGTCCAGGAATACAGGCAGTGGGATGGCATAGTCAGAGTGCTAATAGAAAAAATATCACTATGATTCTTATATCTAGCCAAATTATTTTTCAGAGTGAAGGTTAGAAAAAGGGATTCCATTTTTCCAAAAAGAAATAATGAATGAAAGGGAGAAAGACAGAAAGAGAGAAAGAGAAAGAGAGAAAGAGAGAGAGAAAGAAGAAGGAAAGAAAGAAAGAAAGAAAGAAAGAAAGAAAGAAAGAAAGAAAGAAAGAAAGAAAGAGAAAAGAAAAAAAAGAAAAGAAAAGAAAAGGAAAAGAAAAGAAAAGAAAAGAAAAGAAAAGAAAAGAAAAGAAAAGGAAAGAAAGAGGGAGGGAGGTAGGTAGGAAGGAAGGATGGAAGGGAAGATCCTTTAAAGAATTATGAGACATCACATCAGCTGGTGATTGAATTTTGTGATTAGATGGATAAGACACCTGGTCAAATCACTGAACAAGTATAAGCCTCTGTGCAATGAGGGTTAAGTGATGGCTAATGTTTGAAACGATTATAAAGAATTTATTTCAAAACTATAGATAGTTTAGTATAGTCCATTTCCAGTGATAAAAATGCTTATAAGTGGAGCACTAGTCATAAACACAGTTATACAGGGAAACCAACTCACACATAGACAACACACACACACACGCACACACACACACACACACACACACACACGTTAATAGTTGCTGTACAAAACTAATTTTAAACTGCTCATTTCTATAGAGACTGATACAGAACACTTACCGGGTGACTTTGGAAGACATATAAGCAAGGGGGAATCCATGAAACAATCAATGCAACCTACTGGTAAGAACAAGAATACTTTAAGTCTATTTATGGTTCATTTTTCTTCTGAGAAACTTATTTAAGTTTACACCTTCATTGACCACAGTACATATGTGCTATATGCTGTTTTCCATAATATAATTCCATAATTTCTTCCTATAATTAGTAGAACTCTAGCAATTACCATCAATGTGTACTTAGATACATAATTTCTGTTTTAGGACTTATCTCCTTAAAGTCATTCAGAAAAATGCAGTGAGCTAGGAATATGCTTGATGGAAGCCTTTAAAATGCCACTTTACTCACTTTCTCTTTCAGAACCAATTGATTAGTAGCTTTGTATTTGCAAATGTAAAAAAGTTACCTTAAGAAAGGGATTAGACCCCGGGGGGGGGGGGGGGGGGGGAGGACACTTATGTAATACCCTTTGTAATACTTTAAGCGAAAAATAAAAAAATAAAAAAAGAAAGGGATTAGAAGAGGAATTTAGAAAATAGACTTTGCATTGCTTATTCGTTCCCTTTATGTGATTATAATACCAGGAAAATTTTTAATACTTCAGCAGACAGTGCTACCTGAGTTTTTTCATTTTTAATATACTTTAGGGAATAAATTACTGCTTCTTGTTCTAGCAGATCAATAGCTAGCACACTGTCTCCATCTTTGACATGGTAGCAAAGGAAATAGGCAGGTTAAGGGATAATCAGGGAAGGAGACACTGAAAGAGAGGCTTTCAAAACACTAGTCATCCAAAGGTGATGGTGCTCATGCCCCAAGATCATGCCCTCACAGGAACAACACTAGAAGCTTCATACTGCAGGGAAGGACACTTCAGTAAAATATGAAATAGCACAACCTCATCACTCAGTAAATGACTACGCACACAATGACAACAAACCACCAAACTTGGTGGTAGGAACCCAGTACCCAGATTTGCTTCAATACATTGCCTAAAATGCTCAGGTTTTACCACAAAATATATGAGACATGTAAAGGAAAAGCAAGTGTGATCTCTACATAGGAGAAAAACAGAGCAGAAAAAAATCTTTGTGTGTGTTCCAATTGTAGGTTTCCCTGTAACTTATAAATATTTTAAACTAGCGGCCCGGTGTATGAAATGCATGCAATCGGGGGGAGGGTTTGGGTCCCCCACCCCAGATTGAAAGAGGGCACATGCCAGACTGAGGGATCCCACTAGTGTAGCATAGGAGCCACAAGGGATGCAGGAGGTTGGTCTCCCGGGGTGGGACTGCAGGAAGCCTCCAGGGCATGTCGTGTCCTCAGTCCCTATAGGCCAGACTCCAGCAGCAAGTTAACCTATCTGTTGGAGCATCTACCCCCTACTGGTAGTGCATGTCATAGTGACGGGTCAACCAGTCAACTGTCTTCCCCCTGGTAGTCTGTGAATGTCATAGCAAGCAGTTGAGCGGCATTACCATATCATTAGCATATTACACATTGATTGGTTGAATGGCCAACCAGATGACTGGACACTTAGCATATAAGGCTTTTTAAATTATTATTATTTAAAATATTACATATGTCTCCTTTTTTTCCCCATTGACCTTCCCCTGGCCTCCCCTACCCCCGGCACATGCCCTCACCCCACACCCCCAGTGTCTTGTGTCCATTCATATGCTTATATGTATGTATACAAGTCCTTCCATTGATCTCTTACTTCCCCTCCCCAACACTCCATAGCCTTCCCACTGTAATTTGAAAGTCTGTTCAATGCTTCTCTGCCTCTGTATCTATCTTTTTGTTCAACAGGTTATAATGTTCTTTATTATCCATAAATGAGTGAGATCATGGGGTGTTTTCTTTTCCTTCCTGGCTTATTTCACTTAGCATAATGCTCTCCAGTTCTATTCATGCTGCTGCAAATTGTAAAAACTCATATTAGGGTTTTATTATATAGAATAAAGAACTCCATGTTTAAAAGAGAAAATATAGGTGGCCAGTTCTCATCAAATGAAAATATCATCAGAGAGACAGAATGATATATGAAAAGAAAAACACTGATGATTTTGGCATTGAAATTCTAGTAACTGTTTGGTAAAATGCATTATAGGGGCACAGGAATAGATTGGAATTGTCAGAAGAAAGAATCTCTACACTTGAAATAGTGGGAAGAGTGAAAGTAGAGCAGGGAGGAACGGGGCAGGAAAAGCATTGGAAGAATAATGGTTGAATATTTTCAAACATATTCAATGAAAAATATCAATCTGCACATCCAAGCTCAATGAAATCTAAGTAGAATATGTACAATGAAATATGCAGTCAGACCCATCTTGGTCAAACTTATGAAGGACAGAGAAAATAATACAACCCATGAAGGGCAAAAAACTCATCATAGAAAAGAGAAAACCTGGCAAGATGAAGAGCTGAGTTGACATCACAAACTGTCCAGGAATACAGGCAGTGGGATGGCATAATCAGAGTGCTAATAAAAAAAATATCACTATGATTCTTATATCTAGCCAAATTATTTTTCAGAGTGAAGGTTAGAAAACGGGATTCCATTTTTCAGAAAAGAAAGAATGAATGAAAGGGAGAAAGAGAGAAAGAGAGAAAGAGAGAAAGGAAGGAAGGAAGGAAGGAAGGAAGGAAGGAAGGAAGGAAGGAAGGAAGGGAGAAAGAGAGAAAGAGAGAAAGAGAGAAAGAGAGAAAGAAAGAAAGAAAGAAAGAAAGAAAGAAAGAAAGAAAGAAAGAAAGAAAGAAGGAAGGAAGGAAAGAAAGAAAGAAAGAAAGAAAGAAAGAAAGAAAGAAAGAAAGAAAGAAAGAAAGAAAGAAAGAAAAGAAAAGAAAAGAAAAGAAAAGAAAAGAAAAGAAAAGAAAGAAAAGAAAAGAAAAAAAGAAAGAGGGAGGGAGGGAGGAAGGAAGGATGGAAGGGAAGATCCTTTAAAGAATTATGAGACATCACATCAGCTGGTGATTGAATTTTGTGAGTAGATGGATATGACACCTGATCAAATCACTGAATATGTATAAGCCTCTGTGCAATGAGGGTTAAGTGATGGCTAATGTTTGTAACGATTTTAAATTATTTATTTCAGAAATACAAATAGTTTAGTATCGCCCATTTCCAGTGATAAAAATGCTTATAAGGGGAGCAGTAGTCATAAACACAGTTATACACTGAAACCAACTCACACATAGACAACACACTCACACACACCCGTTAATAGTTGCTGTACAAAACTAATTTTAAACTGCTCATTTCTATAGAGACTGATACAGAACACTTACCGGGTGACTTTGGAAGACGTATGAGCAAGGGGGAAGCCAAGAAACAATCAATGCAACCTACTGGTAAGAACAAGAATACTTTAAGTCTATTTATGGTTCATTTTTCTTCTGAGAAACTTATTTAAGTTTACACCTTCATTGACCACAGTACCTATGTGCTATATGCTGTTTTCCATAATACAATTCCATAATTTCTTCCTATAATTAGTAGAACTCTAGCAATTACCATCAATGTGTACTTAGATACATAATTTCTGTTTTAGGACTCATCTCCTTAAAGTCTTTCAGGAAAATGCAGTGAGCTAGGAATATGCTTGATGGAAGCCTTTAAAATGCCACTTTACTCACTTTCTCTTTCAGAACCAATTGATTAGTAGCTTTGTATTTGCAAATGTAAAAAAGTTACCTAAAGGAAGGGAATAGAAGAGGAATTTAGAAAATAGACTTTGCATTGCTTATTCATTCCCTTTATGTGATTATAATACCAGGAAAATTTTTAACATCTCAGCGGACAGTGCTACCTGAGTTTTTCCTTTTAAATACACTTTAGGGTATAAATTACTGCTTCTTGTTCTAGCAGATCAATAGCTAACACACTGTCACCATCTTTGACATGGTAGCAAAAGAAATAGGCAGGTTAAGGGAGAATCAGGGAAGGAGACACTGAAAAAGAGGCTTTCAAAACACTAGTCATCCAAAGGTGATGGTGCTGATGCCCCAAGATCATGCCCTCACAGGAACAACACTAGAAGCTTCATACTGCAGGGAAGGACACTTCAGTAAAACATGAAATAGCACAACCTCATCACTCAGTAAATGACTAGGCACACAATGACAACAAACCACCAAACGTGGTGGTAGGAACCCAGTACCCAGATTTGCTTCAATACATTGCCTAAAATGCTCAGGTTTTACCACAAAATATATGAGACATGTAAAGGAAAAGCAAGTGTGATCTCTACATAGGAGAAAAGCAGAGCAGAGAAAATCTTTGTGTGTGTTCCAATTGTAGGTTTCCCTGTAACTTATAAATATTTTAAACTAGCGGCCCGGTGTATGAAATGCATGTAATCTGGGGGAGGGGTTGGGTCCCTCACCCCCGATTGAAAGAGGGCACATGCCAGACTGAGGGATCCCACTAGTGTAGCATAGGAGCCACAAGGGATGCAGGAGGTTCGCCACTGGGGAGGTACTGCAGGAAGCCTCCAGGGCATGTCGTGTCCTCAGTCCTTATAGGCCAGACTCCAGCAGCAAGTTAACCTATCTGTTGGAGCATCTACCCCCTACTGGTAGTGCATGTCATAGTGACGGGTCAACCAGTCAACTGTCTTCCCCCTGGTAGTCTGTGCATGTCATAGCAAGCAGTTGAGCGGCCTTACCATATCATTAGCATATTACACATTGATTGGTTGAATGGCCAACCAGACGACTGGACACTTAGCATATAAGGCTCTTTAAATTATTATTATTTATTATTATTATTTTTTTTATTAAATCTTTATAGTTCAGATTACATTTGTTCATCTTTTTTTCCCCCCCATAACTCCCCTCCTCCCAGTTCCCGCCCCACCCTCCGCCCTCACTCCCCACCCATTGTCCTCATCCATAGGTGCACGATTTTTGTCCAGTCTCTTCCCACATCTCCCTCTCCCTTTCCCCCCCAAGAATATTCTGTCCATTCCCTTTCTATGTGCCTGATTCATTATAATCACCAGTTCATTCTGTACATCAGATTATTTATTCACTTGATTCTTAGTTTCACTTGTTGATATATGAATGTTTGTTGTTCATAATTTGTATCTTTACCTTTTTCTTCTTCCTCTTCTTAAAGGATACCATTCAGCATTTCGTATAATACTGGTTTAGTGGTGATGAACTCCTTTACCTTTTTCTTATCTGTGAAGCTCTTTATTGGACCTTCAATTCTGAATGACAGCTTTGCTGGGTAAAGTGATCTTGGTTGTAGGTTCTTGGTATTCATCACTTTGAATATTTCTTGCCATTCCCTTCTGGCCTGCAAAGTTTCTGTTGAGAAATCAGCTGACAGTCGTATGGGTATTCCCTTGCAGGTAATTGAATCTCTTTCTCTTGCTGCTTTTAAGATTCTCTCTTTGTGTTTTGCTCTTGGCATTTTAATATTGATGTGTCTTGGTGTGGTCCTCTTTGGATTCCTTTTGTTTGGGGTTCTCTGCTCTTCTTGGACCTGTAAGTCCATTTCTTTCACCAGGTGGGGGAAGTTTTCTGTCATTATTTCTTCAAATAGGTTTTCAATATCTTGCTCTCTCTCATCTTCTGGCACCCCTATAATTCTGATGTTTGTACGCTTGAAGCTGTCCCAGAGGCTCCTTATACTATCTTCGTATTTTCAGATTCTTTTTTCATTTTGCTTTTCCGGTTGGGTGTTTTTTGCTTCTTCGCATTTCAAATCTTTGACTTCATTCTTGCGCTCCTCTGGTCTGCTATTGGGTGTCTGTATAATATTCTTTATTTCAGTCAGTGTATGCTTAATTTCTAGTTGGTTCTTTATCACAGCATCGAGGGTCTCATTAGATTTCGTTAGGCTCTCATCTGGTTTATTGGCAGCTTCTAGCACATTATTGCAAGCCCTTAAAATTGCATTTTTTAGCTCTATATCCTCCTTTTCTTTCATGTTTTTTTGTCTCCGCATTTTTTATGCTTTCTTGGTGCACCCCCTTGTGGTCTTTGTGTGCAGTCTTATTCTAGTTGAGCCTTGATTGTTGTAGTTAATACTAGAGGTATTTGACCACCAGGCCGACTAGCTATGAGAATCACCTGTATCTGCAGTGGGAGAACTTCTGTCCTCTGGAGAGGTACTAATCTAGCCTTGGCCTGAGGCTATCCGGCAAATGGCTCTGCACAGGGCTTGGGTTGGGGTGGGTCGCAGGGTATCAACAGGGCGGGCGAAGGGAGCAGTTATGGCTGCTCTCAGTCCCATTCCCAAAGGCTCTGCTTCTCAGAACCCCAGCAACCACTGGAAACCTTGGAGAGAAAGCTGCCCTCACGTTCCAACTGATGCCAGAAAATCCCGCCTCTCCCATTTGAGTCTGAGTCCCTAGAGACTCGCCTGGATCTGGAGCTCAGAGTCTGAGACTCCCTCCTGATTGAAAACGACAACCACACCCTCAGCCACCAGCCTGCTTTGCGCGAGCATCTCCGCACCTTTGTATTTTCCACACTGCGCCTCCTGTGAGCCTCGGTATACTGTTCTCTTCCTTCTAGTTGAAGAGTCTCTCCTCAGCCAGCCTTCTTGTGGTTCTTGATGATGTCCGTTCCGCCTTTTAGTTGTGTTTTTGAAGTGGTTGTTAGCGGCAGCAATCTCCGGTGTTTACCTATGCCGCCATCTTGGTCTCTCCCCCTAAATTATTATTGTTTAAAATATTACATATGTCTCCTTTTGACCTTCCCCTGGCCTCCCCTACCCCCCAGCACATGCCCTCACCGCACACCCCCAGTGTCTTATGTCCATTCATACGCTTATATGTATGTATACAAGTCCTTCCGTTGATCTCTTACTTCCCCTCCCCAACACTCCTCAGCCTTCCCACTGTAATTTGAAAGTCTGTTCAATGCTTCTCTGCCTCTGTATCTATCTTTTTGTTCATCAGGTTATAATGTTCTTTATTATCCATAAATGAGTGAGATCATGGGGTGTTTTCTATCCCTTCCTGGCTTATTTCACTTAGCATAATGCTCTCCAGTTCTATCCATGCTTCTGCAAATTGTAAGAACTCCTATTAGGCTTCTATTATATAGAATAAAGAACTCCATGTTTAAAAGAGAAAAGAATATAGGTGGCCAGTTCTCATCAAATGAAAATATCATCAGAGAGACAGAATGATAAATGAAAAGAAAAACACTGATGATTTTGGCATTGAACTTCTAATAACTGTTTGGTAAAATGCATTATAGGGGCAAAGGAATAGATTGGAATTGTCAGAAGAAAGAATCTCTACACTTGAAATAATGGGAAGAAGGAATGTAGAGCAGGGAGGAAGGGGGCAGGAAAAGCATTGGAAGAATAATGGTTGAATATTTTCAAACATATTCAATGAAAAATATCAATCTGCACATCCAAGCTCAATGAAATCTAAGTAGAATAGGTACAATGAAATATGCAATCAGATCCATCTTGCTCAAAGTTATGAAGGACAGAGAAAATAATACAACCCATGAAGGGCAAAAAACTCATCATAGAAAAAAGAAAACCTGGCATGATGAAGAGCTGAGTTGACATCACAAACTGTCCAGGAATACAGGCAGTGGGATGGCATAGTCAGAGTGCTAATAGAAAAAATATCACTATGATTCTTATATCTAGCCAAATTATTTTTCAGAGTGAAGGTTAGAAAAAGGGATTCCATTTTTCAAAAAAGAAAAAATGACTGAAAGGGAGAAAGAGAGAAAAGAAAGAAAGAAAGAAAGAAAGAAAGAAAGAAAGAAAGAAAGAAAGAAAGAAAGAAAGAAAGAAAGAAAGAAAGAAAAGAGAAGAGAAGGGAAGGGAAGGGAAGGGAAGGGAAGGGAAGGGAAGGGAAGGGAAGGGAAGGAAAGGAAAGGAAAGGAAAGGAAAGGAAAGGAAAGAAAAGAAAAGAAAAGAAAGAGGGAGGGAGGGAGAAAGGATGGAAGGGAAGATCCTTTAAAGAATTATGAGACATCACATCAGCTGGTGATTGAATTTTGTGAGTAGATGGATATGACACTTGGTCAAATCACTGAACAAGTATAAGCCTCTGTGCAATGAGGGTTAAGTGATGGCTAATGTTTGTAACAATTTTAAAGTATTTATTTAGGAAATACAGATAGTTTAGTATAGTCCATTTCCAGTGATAAAAATGCTTATAAGGGGAGCAGTAGTCATAAACACAGTTATACACTGAAACCAACTCACACATAGACAACACACTCACACACACACACACACACACACACACACACGTTAATAGTTGCTGTACAAAACTAATTTTAAACTGCTCATTTCTATAGAGACTGATACAGAACACTTACCGGGTGACTTTGGAAGACGTATGAGCAAGGGGGAAGCCAAGAAACAATCAATGCAACCTACTGGTAAGAACAAGAATACTTTAAGTCTATTTATGGTTCATTTTTCTTCTGAGAAACTTATTTAAGTTTACACCTTCATTGACCACAGTACCTATGTGCTATATGCTGTTTTCCATAATACAATTCCATAATTTCTTCCTATAATTAGTAGAACTCTAGCAATTACCATCAATGTGTACTTAGATACATAATTTCTGTTTTAGGACTCATCTCCTTAAAGTCTTTCAGGAAAATGCAGTGAGCTAGGAATATGCTTGATGGAAGCCTTTAAAATGCCACTTTACTCACTTTCTCTTTCAGAACCAATTGATTAGTAGCTTTGTATTTGCAAATGTAAAAGAATAGAAGAGGAATTTTAGAAAATAGACTTTGCATTGCTTATTCGTTCCCTTTATGTGATTATAATACCAGGAAAATTTTTAATACTTCAGCAGACAGTGCTACCTGAGTTTTTCCTTTTAAATACACTTTAGGGTATAAATTACTGCTTCTTATTCTAGCAGATCAATAGCTAACACACTGTCACCATCTTTGACATGGTAGCTAAGGAAATAGGCAGGTTAAGGGAGAATCAGGGAAGGAGACACTGAAAGAGAGGCTTTCAAAACACTAGTCATCCAAAGGTGATGGTGCTCATGCCCCAAGATCATGCCCTCACAGGAACAACACTAGAAGCTTCACACTGCAAGGAAGGACACTTCAGTAAAACATGAACTAGCACAACCTCATCACTCAGTAAATGACTAGGCACACAATGACAACAAACCACCAAACGTGGTGGTAGAACCCAGTACCCCAGATTTGCTTCAATACATTGCCTAAAATGCTCAGGTTTTACCACAAAATATATGAGACATGTAAGGGCAAAGCAAGTGTGATCTCTACATAGGAGAAAAGCAGAGCAGAGAAAATCTTTGTGTGTGTTCCAATTGTAGGTTTTCCTGTAACTTATAAATATTTTAAACTAGCGGCCCGGTGTATGAAATGCATGTAATCTGGGGGAGGGGTTGGGTCCCCTCACCCCAGATTGAAAGAGGGCACATGCCAGACTGAGGGATCCCACTAGTGTAGCATAGGAGCCACAAGGGATGCAGGAGGTTCGCCACTGGGGAGGTACTGCAGGAAGCCTCCAGGGCATGTCGTGTCCTCAGTCCCTATAGGCCAGACTCCAGCAGCAAGTTAACCTATCTGTTGGAGCATCTACCCCCTACTGGTAGTGCATGTCATAGTGACGGGTCAATCAGTCGACTGTCTTCCCTCTGGAAGTCTGTACATGTCATAGCAAGCAGTTGAGCGGCCTTACCATATCATTAGCATATTACACATTGATTGGTTGAGTGGCCAACCAGACAACTGGACACTTAGCATATAAGGCTTTTTAAATTATTATTATTTAAAATATTACATATGTCTCCTTTTTTTCCCCATTGACCTTCCCCTGGCCTCCCCTACCCCCCGGCACATGCCCTCACCCCACCTCCCCAGTGTCTTGTCACCTCCCCAGTGTCTTGTGTCCATTCATACGCTTATATGTATGTATACAAGTCCTTCCATTGATCTCTTACCTCCCCTCCCCAACACTCCCCAGCCTTCCCACTGTAATTTGAAAGTCTGTTCAATGCTTCTCTGCCTCTGTATCTATCTTTTTGTTCATCAAGTTATAATGTTCTTTATTATTTATAAATGAGTGAGATCATGGGGTGTTTTCTATCCCTTCCTGGCTTATTTCACTTAGCATAATGCTCTCCAGTTCCATCCATGCTGCTGCAAATGGGTTTTATTATATAGAATAAAGAACTCCATGTTTAAAAGAGAAAATATAGGTGGCCAGTTCTCATCAAATGAAAATATCATCAGAGAGACAGAATGATATTTGAAAAGAAAAACACTGATGATTTTGGTATTGAAATTCTAATAACTGTTTGGTAAAATGTATTATAGGGGCACAGGAATAGATTGGAATTGTCAGAAGAAAGAATCTCTACACTTGAAATAATCGGAAGAGTGAAAGTAGAGCAGGGAGGAAGGGGGCAGGAAAAGCAGTGGAAGAAATAATGGTTGAATATTTTCAAACATATTCAATGAAAAATATCAATCTGCACATCCAAGCTCAATGAAATCTAAGTAGAATAGGTACAATGAAATATGCAATCAGACCCATCTTGCTCAAAGTTATGAAGGACAGAGAAAATAATACAACCCATGAAGGGCAAACAACTCATCATAGAAAAGAGAAAACCTGGCAAGATGAAGACCTGAATTGACATCACAAACTGTCCAGGAATACAGGCAATGGGATGGCATAGTCAGAGTGCTAATAGAAAAAATATCACTATGATTCTTATATCTAGCCAAATTATTTTTCAGAGTGAAGGTTAGAAAAAAGGATTCCATTTTTCAAAACAGAAAGAATGTCTGAAAGGGAGAAAGAGAGAAAGTGAGAAAGAGAGAAAGGAAGGAAGGAAGGAAGGAAGGAAGGAAGGAAGGAAGGAAGGAAGGAAAAAGGAAAGAAGGAAAGAAGAAAGAAAGAAAGAAAGAAAGAAAGAAAGAAAGAAAGAAAGAAAGAAAGAAAGAAAGAAAAAGGAAGGAAGAAAGGAAGGAAGGAAGGAAGGAAGGAAGGAAGGAAGGAAGGAAGGAAGGAAGGAAGGAAGGAAAAAGGAAAGAAGGAAAGAAAGAAAGAAAGAAAGAAAGAAAGAAAGAAAGGAAGGAAGAAAGGAAGAAAGAAAGAAAGAAAGAAAGAAAGAAAGAAAGAAAGAAAGAAAGAAAGAAAGAAAGAAAGAAAGAAAAAGGAAGAAAGGAAGAAAGAAAGAAAGAAAGAAAGAAAGAAAGAAAGAAAGAAAGAAAGAAAGAAAGAAAGAAAGAGGAAGAAAGGGAGGAAGGAAGGAAGGAAGGAAGGAAGGAAGGAAGGAAGGAAGGAAGGAAGGAAGGAAGGAAGGGAGGAAGGGAGGAAGAAAGAAAGAAAAGGAAAGAAAGAAGGAGAGAGGGAGGTATGAAGGAAGGAAGGATGGAAGGGAAGATCCTTTAAAGAATTAGGAGACATCACATCAGCTGGTGATTGAATTTTGTGATTAGGTGGATATGACACCTGGTCAAATCACTGAACATGTATAAGCCTCTGTGCAATGAGGGTTAAGTGATGGCTATGTTTGTAACAATTTTAAAGTATTTATTTCAGAGATACAGATAGTTTAGTATAGTCCATTTCCAGTGATTAAAATGCTTATAAGTGGAGCACTAGTCATAAACACAGTTATACACTGAAACCAACTCACATATAGAACACACACACACACACACACACACACACACGTGTTAATTGTTGCTTTATAAAACTAATTTTAAACTGCTCATTTCTATAGAGACTGATACAGAACACTTACCGGGTGACTTTGGAAGGCGTATAAGCAAGGGGGAAGCCAAGAAACAATCAATGCAACCTACTGGTAAGAACAAGAATATTTTAAGTCTATTTATGGTTCATTTTTCTTCTGAGAAATTTAAGTTTACACCTTCATTGACCACAGTACATATGTGCTATATGCTGTTTTCCATAATACAATTCCATAATTTCTTCCTATAATTAGTAGAACTCTAGCAATTACCATCAATGTGTATTGAGAAACATAATTTCTGTTTTAGGACTTATCTTCTTAAAGTCTTACAGGAAAATGCAGTGGCCTAGTAATATGCTTGATTGAAGCCTTTAAAATGCCACTTTACTCACTTTCTCTTTCAGAACCAATTGATTAGTAGCTTTGTATTTGCAAATGTAAAAAAAAGTTACCTTAAGGAAGGGATTAGAAGAGGAATTTAGAAAATAGACTTTGCATTGCTTATTCATTCCCTTTATGTGATTATAATACCAGGAAAATTTTTAACATCTCAGCGGACAGTGCTACCTGAGTTTTTCCTTTTAAATACACTTTAGGGTATAAATTACTGCTTCTTATTCTAGCAGATCAATAGCTAACACACTGTCACCATCTTTGACATGGTAGCAAAGGAAATAGGCAGGTTAAGGGAGAATCAGGGAAGGAGACACTGAAAGAGAGGCTTTCAAAACACTAGTCATCCAAAGGTGATGGTGCTCATGCCCCAAGATCATGCCCTCACAGGAACAACACTAGAAGCTTCACACTGCAAGGAAGGACACTTCAGTAAAACATGAACTAGCACAACCTCATCACTCAGTAAATGACTAGGCACACAATGACAACAAACCACCAAACGTGGTGGTAGGAACCCAGTACCCAGATTTGCTTCAATACATTGCCTAAAATGCTCAGGTTTTACCACAAAATATATGAGACATGTAAGGGCAAAGCAAGTGTGATCTCTACATAGGAGAAAAGCAGAGCAGAGAAAATCTTTGTGTGTGTTCCAATTGTAGGTTTTCCTGTAACTTATAAATATTTTAAACTAGCGGCCCGGTGTATGAAATGCATGCAATCGGGAGGAAGGGTTGGGTCCCTCACCCCAGATTGAAAGAGGGCACATGCCAGACTGAGGAATCCCACTAGTGTAGCATAGGAGCCACAAGGGATGCAGGAGGTTGGTCTCCCGGGGTGGGACTGCAGGAAGCCTCCAGGGCATGTCATGTCCTCAGTCCCTATAGGCCAGACTCCAGCAGCAAGTTAACCTATCTGTTGGAGCATCTACCCCCTACTGGTAGTGCATGTCATAGTGACAGGTCAATCAGTCGACTGTCTTCCCCCTGGTAGTCTTTGCATGTCATAGCAAGCAGTTGAGCGGCATTACCATATCATTAGCATATTACACTTTGGTTGAGTGGCCAACCAGACAACTGGACACTTAGCATATAAGGCTTTTTAAATTATTATTATTTAAAATATTACATATGTCTCCTTTTTTTCCCCATTGACCTTCCCCTGGCCTCCCCTACCCCCCGGCACATGCCCTCACCCCACCTCCCCAGTGTCTTGTGTCCATTCATACGCTTATATGTATGTATACAAGTCCTTCCATTGATCTCTTACCTCCCCTCCCCTACACTCCCCAGCCTTCCCACTGTAATTTGAAAGTCTGTTCAATGCTTCTCTCCCTTGTATCTATCTTTTTGTTCATCAAGTTATAATGTTCTTTATTATTTATAAATGAGTGAGGTCATGGGGTGTTTTCTATCCCTTCCTGGCTTATTTCACTTAGCATAATGCTCTCCAGTTCCATCCATGCTGCTGCAAATGGTAAGAACTCCTATTAGGCTTTTATTATATAGAATAAAGAACTCCATGTTTAAAAGAGAAAATATAGGTGGCCAGTTCTCATCAAATGAAAATATCATCAGAGAGACAGAATGATATTTGAAAAGAAAAACACTGATGATTTTGGTATTGAAATTCTAATAACTGTTTGGTAAAATGTATTATAGGGGCACAGGAATAGATTGGAATTGTCAGAAGAAAGAATCTCTACACTTGAAATAATGGGAAGAGTGAAAGTAGAGCAGGGAGGAAGGGGGCAGGAAAAGCAGTGGAAGAAATAATGGTTGAATATTTTCAAACATATTAAATGAAAAATATCAATCTGCACATCCAAGCTCAATGAAATCTAAGTAGAATAGGTACAATGAAATATGCAATCAGACCCATCTTGGTCAAAGTTATGAAGGACAGATAAAATAATACAACCCACAAAAAGCATAAAACTCATCATAGAAAAGAGAAACCTGGTAACTGAAGAGCTGACTTGACATCACAAACTGTCAATGCCTGAAGGCAGTGGTATGGCATATTCAGAGTGCTAATAGAAAAATTGTCACTATGATTATTATATCTAGGTAAGCTATCTTTCAGAGTAAATGTTAGAAAAAAGGATTCCAAATTTTAAAAAATAATAATAGTAAAGAATGTGAGATCTGCTTGTTTGCACATCTGCCTTAAGAGTAAAGAAATTTTTATAGGGCAGACAGGTTAGCACTGAGGGAGAGAGTGTGAGTGAGTGAGAGAACGAAAGGGGAGTGCATGGATGTGTGGGGCATGTGTATGTGTGAATGAAGCACAGTTATATTCCACATGACTGTTTGGTACTTGCAGATCAGGTTCCCCTAACTGGGCAACCTATACTGTTGCTGAAATCTATCCTGCGGTGGCTGACTCTGCTGCAGAGGCTGCACCATCTTGAAGGGGAGAGCAATTGTGTCTTGGATTGCAGCTACACCTCCATCCAGAGTGACCTTGGACTCCACCCAGGATCCTACAGCCATACTAGCCCGGGACCAGCTGCCATGGCTACAAACCCATGAACACCGAGACTCTAGCATTCCCAGCTCTGGGCTCCTAAAAAGTTTGTCCAGCGGGAGACAAAATGGTGTCCAAATATACAGATGAGTCCGGCACCTTCTCACGGAGCAGATAGAAGAAACAGCTGAATTGAATAACATCCACACAGAATTGGTGAATTAAACACAGGTGGAGAGACAATCCATTGACAGAAATGTCAGAGGTAGCCGGGAAACTGGTGGGATCAGAGATCTAGGCTGAAGGGTGAAATGCAAGCAACCTGAATTGAGCTGAACCAACACTGCGTCCCTTGGGGACAAGTGTAGTGCTCGACTGTGGAAGGGTGTCCACAGGGCTGCTGGCAGCAGGGGACTCTAGATCTAAGCTCACAGCCATGGGAGGCTGCACCCAGACAAGCAGCCTGAAGTTCTGCACCGGCTGCACAGTGCCAGGGGAGAGAAACGCCCAGCAGCATGGTTGCTCTGTCTTCATAATCTCCTTGCTTTTACTTGCTAAACCCAGCATCTTTCAATTACATATACTCGCCATGGCTGCGGTGCAAGGGAAGGTGGTTTAGTGGAAGCTGGGGAACAAAATAGGAAGGGGCGATCAAGAGGCCTGCTCTGTACAGTCTGATCCCTCCAACCCTGAACCAACATTTTTCTCCTGAAGACCAGGCCTCTCCTAGCAGTGCAGCCCCACCCAGCCTTGAGCTTGGCAGGGAAACAAAAATTTGAAATACCCCCATGGAGCCCTCGGGGACTGGGTTGAGGGGCCATTTGGGCCCAGTATCTAATACAGCAACACATCCATATAGAGGCCATGTCAGAAATAGACGCTTGTAAAAATACGAATGGAAGCAGGCAGAGTGGTCCCGCCTGGCTGAAACAAAGGCTGTGGTGTTTGAGACAGAGGAGCGGTGGATCATTGGGAGCTTCAACATGGTGCTGACTATCTAGCTGGAAGCTGAGATGTGGCAGACAAAACAGTGGAGGGACTCTTAGACCAGCCTCCATGGGACATTAAATACTCAGCTGAAGAGAAAAAACTTCATTACTTCACTTTTTTGTTACCTTTTACTTATGAAACTAAATTTTTTCTTTATTTTATTTTTATTACTTTTATTTATTATTATTATTATTTTAAGCTTTTTTTGGATTAGTGTTCTACATTTTATTTTAATTTTAATTTTTATCATTACTTTAGTTTAACTCATTTTTTCCTTTATGTCAAACCTTTCTTCCTCACTTCCCCCTTTTTCATCCTGTTTCTCTTCTCCTGTTCCTGCTTTAGCTTTTCTCTCTCCTTTATTTTTACTCCTAGCTAAAAATTGATCTTTTTTATTTGATTTATTGATGCATTACTATTATAGTAGTATCTGTTGGCTTACTCATATATCTAAATTCCTCTACCCTGCTGCAAGTGCATGCACCCTTCTCTTTTCTCTTTCTTCACTAGCCAATTTTTTTTCTTGTTGTTGTTTGTTTGATATTTTGTTAGTCTGTTTTTTTTGTTTTAGTTTTGTTTTTCATTTTATGCTTTTATTTTTTCTCTCCTTGCTTGTTCTCTTTTCTGCTAATAGCTTAATTAGTCTCACTCACCAAACTCAGGTCTATCTTCTGACTACTCTATTCTCCTTTTCTGAAAATAGATGAATAGATAGATAGATAGATAGATAGATAGATAGATAGATTAAAGAAAGGGGATCTTTATTGAGTATTTGGTTTTTTACTTTTCTTCTTACACACTCATTCTCTTTCTACCTCCTCTATACTGAATTGTGGCCATTCCCCCATCCATTCAATTCCTTTACTTTACCTTCTGGAAATAAGCTCTGCCTTTTCAGATTCAGCTCCCCTCCTTTTTTTTAAGGGGGTTTGTTGCTTGCATTTTTTGGTTTAGTTGTTGGTTTGTGGAGTTTTCTTCCCATATACATATATATTTTTCTCTTTCTTTCTTCCTTTCTTTCTCTCTTTCTTTCTTCCTTCATTTCTTTCTTCTTTCTTTCTTTCTTTCTTTCTTTCTTTCTTTCTTTTCCTTTCTTTCTCTCTCTTGCTTTCTTTCTTTCTCTCTTTCTTTCTGTGTCGTTTCTTGTTGAGTTGTATTTTGTGCCTTTTGGTCAAAGTGGTAGAGAGTGAGCCACATAACAAGACACCATGAGAGGAGTGAAAATGGGAAGACAGAGAAACAGCCCCCATACAAAAGAAAAGGAGGAATTACTGGAAAAGGTAGTAAATGAAATGGATGCAAGCAATTTGTGAAAGAAAGCAGTCAGAGCAATGGTCATGAGGACACTGAAAAGGATGGAAGACAAATTCAACAACATGTTTAAGAATCAAGAGGAAATGAAGAAGAACCAAGAAAAAATGAAGAATGACATAGTTGCAATAAAGAACACAATAGAAAGCATCAACAGTAGACTAGTAGAAGCTGAGGGAGGACTGCATCATTGAGAAAGAAGACTTGGTAGGAAAATAACCCAAGCAGAGTAGCAACTGGAAAAAAAAACAACTTAAAAAACTGGAGATCCTAAGGGAGCTTTGGGACAACACCAAATGAAATAACATCTGTATAATAGGGATGCCAAAAGGAGAGGAAACTGAACAAGGAATAGAAAACCTTTTTGAAGAAATAATGACAGAAAACTACCCTAATATTGGGAAGAAAAAAACTCACACAGGTTCAAGAAGCTCACAGAGTCCCAAACAATATGAACCCAAAACGACTGACACCAATACACATCATAATTAAATTGGGAACATCAATGACAAAGTAAGAATCTTAAAGGCTGCTAGAGAGAGAAAGAAATTTACCTTTAAGGGATCTCCATTATACTACCAACTGATTTCTCAACAGAAACACATCAGGCCAGAAGGGAATGGAATGAAATATAAAAAGTGATGCAAAGCAAGAGACTGAATCTAAGAATACTATACCCAGCAAGGCTGTCATTCAAAATTGAAGGGGAAATGAAGAGCTTTACAGACAAAAAATAGATAAGGGAGTTTGTGACCAGCAATGCAAGAAATGCTAAAGGGTCTGCTATAAAAAGAACTAGGCAGGGAAGAAGGAACACAGGCATTCTATACAATAAAGAAGTAATATGCAAATTGACCGTTACTCCACACAAGATGGCCACCCCCATTTGGACACAAGATGGCTGGCACAAGATGGCCGGCACAAGATGGCTGGCAGGGGAGGGCAGTTGTGGGCAATCAGGCCTTCAGGGGAGGGTAGTTGAAGGGGACCAGGCCTGTAGGGGAGGGCAGTTGTGGGGGGACCAGGCCTGCAGGGGAGGGCAGTTAGGAGGGACAAGGCCTGCAGGGGCATCTGTTTGTTAGCAGATCTGCCTTAACAGTAAAGGAAGTTTTTTTTATGTTGAAAGCAATTGAATTCTGGCAGTAATTTGAATCCCCCTTCTAAAGGAGCGTGGATTCAAGGAATTATATAATTCCAATAGACAGTAGGAATGCATGTTTTCTACTCAGTATTTGATTCAAAAGGAAATTGCATAATCAATATGTGTATCATTGTATTTTGGTGCCTATAAAATGTTTAAAAGGAATACATTCCACTGTAGTGCATAAAGGAGATGTATGTGGGGTCCTAATATATTTCAGTATGATGATACAGAACATGTTAACTCAAATTTTCCAGAGCAAATGAATAGTGCCTGGAATCCTATATAATAAAAGCCCAGCGATCAGAATGACCAGAGACCAGAACCACCATGGCCCCTCACCAGGCTGCCCCCACCCCTCCCCCCAGCAAGCAGTTAGGGGCAATCAGCAGGCAGGCGAGTGGTTGGGGGCGATCAGGCAGGCAGGAGAGCAGTTGAGGGCGATCAGGCCAGCCGTTGAGGGCAATCAGGTAGACAGGCAAACAATTGTGGAGATCAGGTAGGCAGGCGAGCATTTGGGGGCGATCAGGTAGGTAGGTGGGCGGTTGGGGGTGATGAAGCAGGCAGGCAGAGCCCCGAAATCAATCACCTCAAAGAGGGAGACCCAGGCAACAGCCTGCTGTTTCTGCAGGGCTGGAATGCCACTCCTCCTGCTATGATGCCGGGCAGATTCTGACCCTTTCAGGACTACAGGTTCTCTGCCAGGGCTCGGCCCCTTGACTGGACTCCCCAGCTTGGCCCTGACTGCAGAGGAGTTGAAATACGCTGACTTCCACAACATTGGGGCCATTATTGCTCTTTTGCACTTCCTGGAGGTGAAACTGGGCAAGAGGCCTAAACCTGTGAAAAGTGAGCTAGATGAGGAAGAAGAGCAGAGGAAAAGGCACTGGGAAAAGAGCAAAGTGGTGGCAACCCCATGCTGGAATAAGAAGAAGGAGGGGAAGGAGTTTCTGTAGCAGGAATCAGAGTGGCTGGACCTCATGAATGCAGAGCTGAAAACCCAGATGGAGGAACTGAAGCAGGAGTGGCAGCAGCTCATCTTGATGCTCAACTGCTATTGCCCCACCTGCATCGTCAGGACTGACAGGGTTAAGATCCCCGACTCAGAAAGCAACCCCACTGCTGGAGCAGCTAGAGAAGAAGTGACCATGGGTTGAGAGGAGGAAGAGGAGGAGGAGGAGATGAGGAAAAGGAAGAGGAGGAGATGAGGAGATGAGAAGAGGAGGCAGTGATAAGGAGGGGCCCAGAGTGCTCTTCCTTGCTGTGTGAAAAACTCTTCAATGAGGCTCAGCACAGCCAGCATAGGCCAGACTTTTTTTGAAACTCAGATCAGCCACACCAGGGGAAGAAATCCAGGCTGATTAAACCCAGGACCAACTGCTGAGACCAAAGTAGTCCTGGGGGGGTGGTGTTCTGCCTAGGGCCAGGCTTGCAGGAGGCAGGACAGAGTCTCTGGACTGGAGAGATGCCCAACCAGGCAGCTGTGAGCACTTCTCTGGCCACTCTGCCAGGGCACCCACACAAAGGAACTCTGAGCTGCCAGGAAAAGCCATGAGTTGCAACCAAAATTAGGCTGAGTATGGAACTCAGAGTGAAACTACAATTTGCCTGCTCCCAGAGCTGACCCTGACCTTGACCCTGATCCTCATGCAAGGCTGGAAAAGGGCACAGTGCCAGGCCCTGCTGTATCCACCCACCATGGTCCAGCTGAGTCCTGCCCAGAGTGGCAGCTGGGGTGCACCCTCGCCGGCCCTGATGGAGTTGCTGTGGGCATGAGGCATGGGCGCCCTTCCAAAGCACATACTCACTGAGTGTTTACAGACTGGCTGTCCTGGCAGGGCTTTCAACTGCACATCTTTTATATACTTTCTTTTTTAAAAATATTTTTTACAAAAAATATATTTTATACAATCAATATATAAATGGATTATAAATGGATTTCTATAATCACTTGATATGATACAGTATAAATATGCTACGGTTTGTTTGTTACTAACAGATATTCAGCAGTTATGGCCATTGCATGTAACTTCTAAGTACTGTAGTCTCTGCATTTTGGGGGTGGCAGGGGTGGGGTGCAGTGCATTTCCATCCTGGTAAACCCTCTATAGTACTCAGTTCTGTATTGCTCAGTAAACACTCTTACTTGAAAGAAGAAAGAAAGAAAGAAAGAAAGAAAGAAAGAAAGAAAGAAAGAAAGAAAGAAAGGAAGGAAGGAAGGGAAGAAAGAAAGAAAGAAAGGAAGAAAGAAAGAAAGTCCGAAGCCTAGGCCACCGGCCTGCTACGCTTTGGCAGGTGTGTGGCCGGCCAGCAATTGCCTCACAGAGGGAGGCCAAGGCCAGCCAAGCCATCGCACCCCATGCCTGTTGGCTACAGAGGGTGGGGACCAGTGGCAGAGGAGTGGGAGGGTGGGCAGCACTGCACAGATAGTAAGCAATGGCAGGGGCAGGGGTGGGGTCAGCTGCCTGCAGCCCGGGGAAGGATAGACCCTGATCTCAGACCAAGCCTAGGGACCCTACCCAAGGGGTTGTGGATTGTGAGAGGGTGCAGGCGGGGCTGAGGGACCCCCTGAGTGCACAAATTTTCATGCACTGGAACTCTAGTTATAAATAAGAAGGGTAACATAAAGTTGCAAATAATACACTTCTTCTTTTTTCTCTTAGCTTCTTCAGAGGGCACACAGTTATATAAAAATAAGTATAACTTTATATCATAGGTGCATTCAGTACCATCATTCCCACTGTCTGCAGTTTTAATATGTGTAATTTCTGTTATTCATGATCAATCAGGAATGGAATATATCAAATGGAAAATACCAGGGATAAATAATTCATGAATTTTAAATTATTCACTATTCTGTGGAGCATGGCGAATCTCATGCCATCCTCCTCTGTCCTACCCAGAACATGAATAATCCCTTTGTCCAGCCTATTCACTCTGATAACGCTACCTGCCCTTTTGTCACTCAGTAGCCTTCTCAGTTATCACATGGGTAAGCACCTCATAGTATTGCAGTGCTTATGTTCAAGTAAACAGGATTTTACTTCATACTGGCCCCAACATGCAGAGTAGAGATGTTGGCAGTTTGGATATACCAAAGAGAAGCCAGCATTTGTATCAGAGATAAGTTTATATAGGAAAGCTCTGAATATATTTGGGGTTTGGTACAATCCACAGTTTCAAGCATCCATCTGCTGGATGGTCTTGGAATGGATCCCTCACTGATAAGGTGGGTAATAGTAGCACAGAAACAGGAAAGAAGTAAGAATGATATGGGATTAGCATTTCTAGATCTCCCTGGTATTTTTTAGGCAACAATCTGAAATGGGTTCTAAAATTGTCAATGTTGGTAGTTATACAACTCTGAGTATAAATTTTAATAACCCATTAAATTTCACACTTTATATGGGAAAAATGTATTGTATGCCTACATAATTGCTAAAAATAGCTCTCTGACCTACAAATAATAAGATGTTAAGGAAAGTTTAAAGCAATGGGAAGATGTTTATGGTAAGAAAATTGTGATTCTTCCCATAAGTTTCTCCAACATTTCTCCCCTCAAAGCCTATTCTGATTGGCTCCCGCTTATCTTAGTATACTTTGCATACTTGATTCTTCTGAAATGGTGTTTTTTACTTAAACCTAATGGAGAAAAACCAGAGCATCTGAAATATATTGGCTAATGTTGCCCAGGGTTGTGTTGCTCTACCTCCTGTATCTTTCCCAAAAAGTTTCTAATCAATAATGACCTTTTCTTCTTTTGCCCAATATGGGCCAGCTGTGTAATAATACCACAGCTGGGACACTCTCTGTAAAGAAGGTGGTATGGTATTTGTTGGCAGGAAGAGTCATAGTGCGACCTTTTATATTTCTTCATGGGCTCAGGCATTACTTCAAACTTTCCCAACCTTCCTAATGCGGGAACCCTTTAATACAGTTCCTCATATTGTGGTGACTCCCAACCAAAAAAAATATTTTTGTTTTTATTTCCTAACTGTAATTTTGCTACTGTAAACAATATGTAATTATATATGCGTTTTCCGATGGTCTTAGGAGACCCCTGTGAAAGGGTCATTGGACCCCCAAAGGGGTCGCGACCCACAGGTTGAGAACCACTGCTTCAAAGCAAGAGGTCTTCTGTGCCGTGTCAGGATCATGAGATCTTTCCAACTACACTTGCAGGGTCCACTAGAACTGACTTCCACTCCATACATTGTTGGCCCAGAAGTCCTTTTTAATTCCTGAATCCAAGTTATCCCTGCCACAATGCTAATTTCTCTTTCACCACTTTCACACATTTTTTGTCACTGGACCAAATTATTCGTTGGTAATTATAGGAAAAACATTGAATCATATGAAAACTTCGGTGAAATGGATCCAACCAGTATCCTGGTACTGCTGAAAACTTAACAATTTCTTCCTTGCATGTCACAAGGTCTCCATGCAAAGGAACCTTACAAAGCATTTTTTTTCTCAATCTGATCAATGTCTTTATTCTCTTACTCATTGCTATCTACATACTTTATAGTTACAAAACCTAATGGGGAATTAAAATGTTCCCTGGTGAGTCAGTGCATTTCTGGCTCATGGTAAGTTTTTGTGACTGTACAGTCGGTGGTGTGGAACATGTCAGTTAGTGAAAAACAAATAAATAAACAATGAAACAAACAGTGATGTTCTATTTCATGAAGTACATCCCTACAGAAAGAGTGTGCATATAATGCAAGCCTGCAAGTAATTTTATGATCATAAATTCACTGGGATGATTTCAATTTCCATAAAAAGGATTTATATGGAATAAGTAGTGTTTAAGGAATTATGAGACATAGCTTCTAAAATGTATATCTGTTTTACCCTTTCCTGGTTATTTGGTTTTGGAAATATCACTAAAGGTCTCTGAAGATCAGCATAATATGGCTGACATATTTATTCCATCTGTTCCAATATATGTTTTCATGAATTTGCAATCAAGTAATCTCAACAAAATTTTGATATGCTGGATACAACCAACATATATGCACACTCATGGAAACATATATATTCCTGTGTAAATGATTTGTATGTAAATGATCACAATGACGTGCTTTTAAATCTATGTTTCAGTGGGGGTTAATGCAGAACACTCAACAGATGCACCTCCACGTGACATAAAAATGAGTCCACTGAAGATACGATCAATGGAACTCTTTGGTAAGAAGAAGAATTTAAAAAATAAAAGATTTCAGTTTATTCACCTTTTGGAATTGAATTAAGCCTGAAACTTAAAGAACAAAAGTACCTGTAGGTTACTATTACACGGAGAAACGTTTTGATGAATACCCTTCTTTAATGAGTTAAATTCTTGCCTTAAGTGCAGGCAGACCTCGGAGATACTTTGTGTTTTGTTCCAGACCATTGCAATAGAGTGAATATCACAAAACACAAGGCACATGAAATTTGGGGTTTCACAAAGTGTATAAAATGATGATTACACTATAGTGAATTCTGTTCTTTGTACAAAAGCATTTTATCTACAAAGAAAATAATATATGTATTTAACTGAAAATACTTTATGGCTAGAAACTGATAATAACCATCTGAAACTTCACTGTTATAATCATTTTGATTATGTAGGGTGTTACCCCAATGTTGATGGCGGATGTTGGCTCAGACTGGTGGTTGCTGAAATCGGGGTAGCTGTGGAAATTTCTTAAAATAAGACAACAATAGAGTTTGCCATATCAACTTAATCTTCTGCTCATGTATGAGTTCTCTGTAGAATGCAAGCCTGTTTGATAGCATTATACCCACAGTAGAACTTCTTTTAAAATTGGAGTAGTACTCTCTAAACCTGCACTTCTTCATCAGCTAAGTTTAGGCAATGTTCTAAAACGTTGCTTTCAATTCATCAATCTTCTCAGCATCTTTTCTAAGAATAGATCCCATCTCAAGAAACCACGTTCTTTGATCATACATAAGAAGGTGCTCCTCACCTGTTAAAGTTGTATCATGAGATCACAGCAGAAATCTAGGCTGTACTTCTACAGGCTCCACTTATTAATTGTAATGGGGTGACCCACGGAGACGATCACCAGGCACTTAGATCAAAATTAGGAGCCTTTATTAAGCTGGCCAGCGACTACAGTTATAGCACCCTGCTGTAGCAGAGGCTGAACTGCAGTGCCGAATATAGGAGTTACAGCGTTTTATTTGCAAAAACCACAAAGTTAGTTACACAATTTGTTACCAACACAGTACAGCATCAGCACAGTGACTACCTTCCTATCTATGTGTTCTAGGAACAGAGAGTACAGAGTGCCAGGTAGGGGCCATGAAACCATATCTCAAGGCCTGGCCGAAGTGCCAGATATGCATCCCAACACATTCCCCAGTGGTTATATGTACAAGAGTCAAAGATTTGACTCTTTTGGGTCATTTTGGGGGAGGAAGTTATTGACCCCTGAGTACTTTAAGCTTGATAGAATTAATTCTTTGCTGAATAAAGGCTGTTTATAAGATAAGGGCCTGGAATGAGGGCCAGGAGTAATCTCTAGTGGGTGCGAAGAGTCCTGGACTCTCTATTTTGCCTGGGCTGTCTTAAGCCGGGTGTGATGTAGAAGCATCGGGATCCCATCAACCTTGACTGCCGTGGGAGTGGTCCTTTCCAGGTAGGAGTTAGTCCTTGGGTGGCAAATTTCTTTACCCAAACAGAGTTACCAGGTTAGAAGAGATGAACTGGATACAGGCAGAGCATCTCGGATGTGCTTCTGGTCTGCTTTCTGGGTAGACTGTAAAGCCTGTAAGAACTTGAGTAAAGATTAGTTGTGGATTTCAGCTTTTCTAGATTGGGTTTCCATGTAAGCTGATGAGATGGGTAGGTCAGGGTCTGGAAGAGTCACTAGAATCTGTAGAGGCCCCACTGGTTTTAGGGCAGCCTCCTGGGCTGCTTCGTCTGCAGCCTAGTTCTCTCTTGCTTCTGGGGAGTCCCCTTGTCTCACATACGTAGAGGTAGAAAGACTTAGTTACATCTGGCAGTGCCAATTGGCCCATCGTCCTTGCTCTGCTCATGTCTGTCTAACTGCCTACTATATTACCTCAAGGATCCTGGCTCTGAATTATTTCAGGGAAAATGGGCATTGAATTTTTTCTGTAGCTGCTTTGTGCTGAGGAGGGACGGAGTTTTCTTTCAGAGCCAAGAAATACTTGCTGTCTGTCAGAGGGACGATGAGGCTTGGGCATAGAAGGAGGTGGGCTTGTGACCTGGCAGAGACAAACTGTAACAAATGGTCTGGTGGAAGGGAAAGAAAACATTTCAGTTTTAATAACCTCTATTGAAATAGAGTTTTTCTCCTTAAAATTATCCCTCTGCTTATTAAAATACTAATTGATTTACTGTATTCAATTTGGCCTGATTGTTTGCATAAACACAACAAGAATGGTAACTGACTACCTTTGCTGGAATTTCATGATTGAATCTTAATGTGCCCCATAGGGCCAGGAAGCCAAGCCATCTAGCTGCCATCAGGCCTGCCTGCAGCATCTGCTGAGTTAGGTGAATTCCTCACCTGCAGTGGCTCTGCCTGGGCCCACTGTCCTTGCTTTAAGGCCCTTCTCAGTAGCCCTCCTACTCGTCTCAGCCCAGGGTGCGTGGGGGTTCCACAGGGACACAGGGGTGCCCTTATTGTTCCCCTTCTACTCTGACCAACCACCAGTGATGGTAAGGCATGGGCCTGATGCTCCAGCACCAGCTATTTTCAGGGATACCAAGCAAGATACCAGGTTTTCTCCATGGCACTCTTATTGGCTTCAAGTCTTCAGAGCTTAGACAGGGTTCTTTAAAATATGATACTCTAGTCAAAGTTTTCAGTCAATAAAACCACTATTGGAAACCGGTCTTATTGAATTTATGCAAAGAAATGTATTGCCATGATTTACTTAGCATTGCCAAATTTCGGAGGAATTACATAAGGAGAAAAAGCTACTGACCTGCCTTAAGATCTTCTGATTTTCCTTGCCAATCCTCTTTCTGGCTTATTGGCCTGTATCATTTAATTAATTTCTTTTTAACATTTCTCTTCTCCTTCTTATTACTTACACAACCTTTATAAATTTCATACTTTCAAATTAGCCTTTAAACCTTCTTTCCATGTCCTCTAAAAATGCATAACCATGCCTCAGACCTTCTACTCAGTAATTCCTTATTCTTAGAAACCTCAATCCTTTAACGATTACTATAAAGTAAGTAGCCAGTGTTTCTTAGATTATTAAGAACAGGTGATTCCTTCTTTATGTAATTTCAAGTACATTTTATCAGTCTAATTTAGTATTGGAAGGGTTAAAGAGAACAAAACAGGACAGAGAAAAACTTGTTTTGCTTAGTAACAGCTTGTGGCCTTGAGTCAAGCATAGTTCAGATAAGTACTATCTCTCCCTGCTCTCCTTGCTGACGCTGCCCCCTGCCGCCCCGCTTTCTGCATTAACCATTTACTCTGTCCTTACCTGCTCTCCCTCCAAGATTTTTCCTTTTTTAAGCCCCAGAGACTCAAATCCTTCTCCTCCTTTACCACTTTTGATCTCTCTGACCATCCCCCTGTCCCCCAGCCTAGGGTTCCTCCATCTCAGCAGGCTGAGAGCCTACTACCCTATCTAGCAAATCCTACTGCCACTACCCCATCTTACACCCGCTCCAGAGCAGTTTTCGGCTCTCTTCCTCCCCCAGTCAGAGTGGATGCTTCCCCAACAGAGACCTACTGTAAATCTATCAGGAAGGGTAGGCAAGTCGCAGGTCTCAGGACCACATGATAAAAATCTGGTAGTCCCTCTCCCTCACCCTACACAGGCCATGAGAAAATGTACTAATCTTAACCTAACAAGCCTTTGTTTAAGCTTCTTTGGGTTGCAACCTTATACCTTTAAGTTAACCCTAGACTTCTAAAATTTTAACCTAACACAGCAAAATTATACCTCAGGGAAAAGCAATTAAAAGTTCTCTACTGTCTTCCCTCTAAAGTGGGATTTTCCCTATCTTTAAACAAACAACAGAACAAATAATCTCATGTGTACAGCCAGATAGCACAAAGTAGCTTTCACTTCACACAGACTCTCACACTTACATTCATACACCAGACTGACCCATTTTGACAAAGACAAAGACAACAAAGAACAAAGACAAAACAAACCAGACAAATGCAACTAAGGTTGCCCAGACCAGGACCCCCAGATGCCGTCACATCCTGGAGGTCAGAATCCGAGGTTCTGCTGCGTACAGCCCTCTTTTGAGTCCTAAGGGGAACGTTCCACAGACAGATACCAGATTCTTACCTCCACACTGGAGGTCCAGGTGGCTCATCGTTTTCGGATAGCAGTTTTGGAAGGAAAACACTCTGCCTCCCTGGGACCCGGGATGGAGACTGGAGTGCCCTCGTCTGGGGAGTCCAGGGTGTCCACCAGCAACTCGGCCGGAGTGGATCTCACTGAGGCCTCAAAATGTAATGGAGTGACCCACAGAGACGACCACCAGGCACTCAGATAAAAATTTAGGAGCCTTTATTAAGCTGACCAGTGCTACAGTAACAGCACCCTGCCTAAGCAAAGGCTGAACTGCAGTGCCAACTTCCATGGGCAGCGACTACAGTTACAGCACCCTGCCGAAGCAGAGGCTGAACAGCAGTGACTAATACAGGAGTAACAGCGTTTTTATTTGCACAAACCACAAAGTTAGTTACACAATTTGTTCCCAACACAGTACAGCATCAGCACAGTGACTACCTTCCTATCTATGTGTTCTAGGAACAGAGAGTACAGAGTGCCGGGAAGGGGCCATGAGACCATATCTCAAGGCCTGGCTGAAGCATCAGATATGCAGCCTAGCACATTAATCTTGTTCTCTTGATATTTCCATCACCTCACTAGTTATTCCCATGATGGAAAACTTGAAGTATTCAAAGTCATTTAGGAGGGTCAGAATCATCTTCTTTCAACCTCGTGTTACCATTGATATTTTGACCTCTCCCATGAATCACAGGTTTTGTTAGTGGCATAGATCATAGTGGATCTGAATATTTTACAACTTACTGAACGTTAATAATTTTTCTGAATATTTACAACTTACTTTGCCCAGATCCATTCAGCCATTATTATGTATGGTAGCTATAGCATTCTTTTTATTATTTTTACTATTATTTTTTTCAATGTCTAATGTTTTACATATGCCTCATTTTTCCCTTATTGACCCCACCCAGCTGTTTCCACCCCCAAGGGCAAACTACCACTACCAGTCTATATCCATTGTTTATGCTAATATGCATCCATACAAGTCCTTCGGTTGATCTCTGACACCCCCACCCCACCCAAACCCTCACCTCCACTGCCATTTGTCCCTTGATCTCTTTTTCTGCATCAGTTTAGGTTGATCATTATATCCCACATATGAGTGAGGTCATGTGATATTTACCTTTATTCCACTGGCTTATTTCGGCTAGCACAATGCTCTCCAGTTCCATCTATGCTGTTGCAAATGGTAAAAGTTTCTTCTTTATTATAGCGGCATAGTATTCCATTGTGTAGATGTAGCACAGTTTTTTAATCTACTCACCTGCTGATGGACACTTAGGTTGTTTCCAAATCTTAGCTATGTGTCCAAATTGTGCAGCAATGAACATAGGGGTGCATATATCCTTTCTGATTGGTATTTCTAGTTTCTTGAGATATAGTCCTATAAGTGAGATCACTGGGTCAAATGGGAATTCCATTTTTAACATTTTGAGGACACTCCATACTGTCTTCCACAGTGGCTGCACCAGTCTGCATTCCCACCAGCAGTGCACGAGGGTTCTTTCCTCCACATCCTTGCCAGCACTTGTCGTTTGTTGATAGCCATTCTGACAGATGTGAGATGGTACCTCATTGCTGTTTGGATTTGTATCTCTCAGATGATTGGTGACTTTGAGCATGTTTTCATATGTCTATCAGCCTTCTGTATGTGCTCTTTCAAAAAATGTCTGTCTACGTCCTTTGCCAATTTTTTGATTGGATTGTTTATCTTCCTTTTGTTAAACTGGATGAGTTCCCTGTAAATTTTGGAGATTAAACCCTTATCTCAAATAGCATTGCCAATATTTTCTCCCAAGCAGTAGGCTTTCCTGTTTTGTTGATGGTTTCTTTTGCTGTGCAGAAGCTTTTTATTTTGATGTAGTCCCATTTGTTTATTTTCTCCTCAGTTTCCATTGCCCTAAGAGCTGTATTGGTAACGTTATTGCTATGATATATGACTGATATTTTGCTGCCTGTGGATTCCTCTAAGATTTTTATGGTTTCCTGTCTTACATTTAAGTTCTTCATCCGTTTTGAGATTGTTTTTCTGTATGGTGTAAGTTGGTGTTCTAGTTTCATTTTTTTGCATGTATCTGACTAAATTTCCCAGCACCATTTATTGAAGAGTCTGTGTTGACTCCACTGTATGCTCTTGTCTCCTTTGTCAAATATTAATTGAGCATAATGGCTTGGGTTGATTTCTGGGTTCTCTGTTCTGTTCCATTGGTCTATCTGTATGTTCTTTTGCCAGTACCAGGCAGTTTTGAGAACCATGGCTTGGTAATAATGCTTTGGGTAGTATGGACATTTTGATGATGTTGATTCTACCAATCCATGAACATGGTATGTTTTCCCATTTGTTTATGTCTTCCTCTATCTCTTATTCCATTGTCCTACAGTTTTCTGAGTACAGGCCTTTTACCTCCTTAGTTTAGTTTATTCCTAGGTATCTTAATTTTGGGGTGCAGTTTTAAATGGCATTGTGTTTTTAGTTTCTCTTTCTGTGAGTTCATTATTGGTGTATAAAAAAGCTATAGATTTTTGGGTGTTAATTTTGTATACTGCTACATTGCCGAATTCATTTATTAGGTCTAGTAGTTATTTGATGGAGTCTTTGTGGTTTTCTATCTATAGTATCATGTCATCTGCTAATAATGACAGTTTTAGTTCTTCTTTTCCAATTTGGATGCCTTTTATTTCTTCTCCTTATCTGATTGATATGGCTAGCACTTCCAGTAATATGTTGAACAGGAGTGGTGAAAGTGGGCATCCCTGTCCTGTTCTTGTTCTTAGGGGAAATGAACTTAGTGTTTGCCCATTGAGTATGATGTTGGCTGTAGGTTTGTCACATAAGGCTTTTATTATGTTGAGGTATGATCCCTCTCTTCCCACTTTGCTGAGAGTTTTTATCAAGAAAAGGTGTTGGATTTTGTCAAATCTTTTTTCTGCATCAATTTATATTATGTGATTTTTGTCTCTCAATTTGTTTATGGGATGAATCATATTTATTGACTTGTGGATATTTTACCATCCTTGCATCCACCTAATAAATCCCACTTGATCATGGTGTATGATCTTTCTAATGTAATGCTAGATATGATTTGCTAGAATTTTGTTGAGGATTTTAGCATCTATGTTCATCAAGAATATTGGCCTATAGATGTCTTTTTGTGTGTGTGGTGTCTTTATCTGGCTTTGGAATAGGGTAATGCTGGCTTCATAGAATGAGGTTCAATGTGTGCCTGCCTCTTGAATATTTTTGGAATAGTCTGAGGAGGATTGGTATTAGTTTTTCTTTGAATGCTTGGTAGAACTCCCCTGTAAAGCCGCCTGGTCCAGGGCTTTTGAGTGCTGGAAGATTTTTGATCAATGCTTCAATTTCTTTGGTAGTTATTGGCCGATTCTGGTTTTTTATTCTTCCTGATGGATTTTTTGGAGCTTTTTCAAAAGATATGTCCATTTCATCTGGGTAGTCCATTTTGTTGGACTAGAGTTGTTTCTAGTATTTTTTCATAATCTTTGGATTTCTGTGAGGTCAGTTGTTACTTCATCTGTTTCATTTCTGATTTTGTTTATTTGGGTCTGCTCTCTTTGTTTCTTGGTGAGCCTGGCTAGAGGTGCATCAATCTTGTTGAACCTTTGAAAGAACCAGCTCTCGGTTTTATTCATCTCTTTTTGTTTGGTTTTTGTGGTCTTTATGTCATTTATTTTGACTCTAATCTGTATTATTTCCTTCCTTCTGCTTACTCAGGGCTTCTCTTGTTGCTCTCTTTCTAATTCTTGGAGTTGTAAGGTTAGATAATTTATTACCATTATTTATTTATTTACTTATTTATTTATTATTTTCTTTATTTTTTTGAGGTAAGCCTATGGAACTATGAACTTCCCTCTCAAGACTGCTTTCACTGTGTCACATGGATTTTTGGATTGTTGTGTTTTCATTGTCAGTTGTTACCAGGATGCTTTTTATTTCTTTTTTGATCTCTATGGTAACCCAATCATTGTTTATTAGCATGCTATTTAGCCTCCAGGTGTTTGATTTTTTTTCTCATTGTTTTTATTGTAGTTGATTTCTAATTTTATGCCATTGTGATCTGAGAAGATGCTTGATATGATTCTATCTTCTGGAATTTGGAGAGACTTTGCTTGTGACCCAATATGTGGTCTAACTTTGAAAATGCCCTGTGTGCACTTGAGAAGAAAGTATAGTCCATGGCTTTGGGATGAAATGTTCCTAAGATGTCAATTAATTCCATCTGATCTAGTGAGTCATTTAGGAATAATGTTTCTTTGCTGATTTTTTGTTTAGAGGATTTATCCAGTGGTGTCAATGGGGTATTAAAGTCCCCTACTATGACTTTATTGCTGCCAATCTCTCCCTTGATACCTCCCAGAAATTCTTTTATGTATTTAAGTCCTTCTGTATTGGGTGCATATATGTTTACCAGAGTTATATCTTCTTTTTAATATATATATTTTATTGATTTTTTTTTTACAGAGAGAAAGGGCGAGAGATAGAGAGTTAGAAACATCGATGTGAGAGAAACAGATCAGGCGCCTCCTGCACATCTCCTAATGGGGATGTGCCCCCAACCCAGGTACATGCCCTTGACCAGAATCAAGCCTGGGACGTTTCAGTCCACAGGCCGATGCTCTATCCACTGAGCCAACCTGGTTTTGGCAGAGTTATATCTTCTTGTTGAATTGCTCCCTTTAGTATTATAAAGTGGTCTTCCTTATCTCTTGTTATGGCCTTTCTTTTGAGGTCTCATTTGTCAGATAGAAGTATTGCTACCCCACTTTTTTTTTTTTTCAGTTCCATTCGCCTGAAAATGTTTTTTTCCATCCTTCACTTTCAGTCTGTGTGAGTCCTTTGCTCTAAGGTGGGTCTCCTGTAGGCAGCAGATATATGGGTCATGTTTTCTTATCCATTCAGCTACCCTATGTTTTTTGATTGGGGCATTTAATCCATTTTCATTTAAAGTTATTAATGATAGGTCCTTGTTTGTGGCCATTTTTACCTTTTATGTCTGTGTTCCTTCTTCCTTTCCTATTTCTTCTTTTTACAGCGGATGCTTTAGCATTTCTTGCATTGCCAGTTTGGTGGTTATAAACTCCCTTCGTCCTTTATTGTCTGTGAAGCTCCTGATTTCACTGTCAATTTTGATTGTTAGCCTTGCTGGGTATAGTATTCTTGGATTCATACCCTGCTAGCATGACTTTGTATATTTCCTTCCATTCCCTTCTGGACTGATATGTTTCTCTTGAGTAATCAATTGATAGTCTGATGGGAGATCCCTTGTAGGTCACCTTGTGTCCCAATTAATACTGGGTTGGAGGGACGGGCTCACCCAGAACAGGTTTCCTGCTCATCTCTCCTTATTCTGTTCCCCAGTTTCCACAAATTCACCTTCCCCTGCAGTCTCGGTGACCTTTTTTAATTGGAAGATCCTGTGTACTGTGATTAGCAAGCAAAAGCAAGGAAGTCAAAAAGACAAAGCAACCACACTGCCTCAGACTGTCTTCCCCCAGCATTGCGTAGCTGTTATTGAACTCCAGGCTGCCTTTCTTGGCAACTCTCCCATGGCTATGGGATTAGATCTAGAGTCCCTCACTTCCAGTAGCCCTATGGGCCCTCTTCCACATGCAAGGGCTACATTGACCCCAAAGCCCGAGGAACTGGTGCAGTGCAGTCTCCCACTGGGATTCTAGTTCTGGCTGTGTGTGTTTCTCCCCACAGCCTGGATCCCAAATCCTACCACTCCCAGATAACCTCTGACCTTTGTGTCCATGGATTGCCTCACCAGCTATCTTTAATTCACCAATTTTTGGTGGATGTTATTCAAATCAGCTGTTCCTTCTATTTGCTCTGTGAGAAGGTGCAGGACCCATTTGCGGGTTCAGCCACCACCTTGTCTCCCACTAGACAAATTTTGGCACCCGTGATTAGGGAGGCTAGAGTTTAGGTGATCGCTGGTCCCGGGGCATTGTGGCTTTAAGGTCCCAGGAGGTATCCAAGGTCTTCCTGGGTGAAGGTAAGGCTGGGTTTCTGATCAGAGCTGGTCTCCCTTTCAAGATGGCACGGTTTCTGCGGCAGAGGGGGCTGCTGCAGGAGAGATTTCAGCAGTAGTAGAGGCTTCCCCACCAGGAGAGCCTGGTCCGCCAGTCCCCAACAGTCCTGCAGAATATAACTTTCCCTCACTCACAAAGACAGACACTCCCTGCATGTCCATGCACTCTCCTTTTGCTCTCCAATTCACACACTATTTTGCTGAATTCCCTCCCCTTTAGCTGCCATCTTGGATCCACTCTAGCTATAGCATTTGAAATGTGCTTCTCATATAATAAAACTTGAAATTACTCAGAATTACTCATCTTCACACATATGCTTCAGAAGGGATGTAGTGATAGCTTGTGTGAAACACCATTAATCCCAATGCCCTTCCCCTCAGAACACTTGGGTGACCAGATGCCTGGTCAATTTATAGCAATCTATTGAAAAGATTCTCTTTTCTGAATGGTAGGTCTTAACAGTGGGCCAAAATACTTAGAAAATTGTGTTATAAGTAGTTGTGCTGTCAAGTGGGTATTGTTGTTCTCATCATAGAGCACAAACAAAGGAAACTGAATATCGATGTGATGGATCCTAGGGTTTTTAGAATGGCAAATGAGCACTGGGTTTAATATAAACTCAACAGTTGCATGTAATCTTCATGTTTTTGTCAGCCTGTTGTTTGAAACCCTGGAGGCAGTCTCTGACTTTTCCTCCCTGGCTATGCAAGTTCTTATTGCCGTTTTATTCAAAAGGAATGTTGTCAAACTTACGTTACCAAAAGATTATATACTTTTATTATTATTATTATTATTATTATGAAACAGTGTTAGACTATTTATCCATTCAAAGTGACAAAAGGATATTAAATACAAACATGGGCTAGTAAAATTTCGGTTCCCACAATTAAGAATATGTCTTTTTTAAGTAATCAAGTACTTGATTACTATAACATAATATATAACAATTTTAATAATGAATAGAATTTTTGCTTGTTGGGTAAATACAGCAAAGATATTTTCCATTTTAGCAGACTGGTTAAGGAATAAACAAATTCTGTACTAGCTTACTTCAGATTTATTAATCTAATGACATTTATTAATTCAGATTACCTATAATTTTCCTTTTAAGATTTCTCTTGACAATCTTTCTACAAGGTTCACAAACCCTGTTACCCATTCAAAAAAAAAAAAAAACAGCTGTAGAACAACTCAATTTCATGTTTTCTTCAAAATCTATTACCACACTTCAGGCCTCCTATTACCAAAACTACATAATTTCTTTCCAATTATTTAGAATTCTTGACACTTAAAACCTTAATTTTAAGTGACAAGTAAGTAATAAATATTTCTCAGAGTTGCAATACACTCACATTTTCAGAGATATATTTCAACTAAAATAGAAGTCATATTTATTAACAGATTAAAATCTACCCCCTAGATTCTCTGTAACAAGAAGCCAATAGTAGGCCAACTCAGATTAGTTAATATTTTAAGTATCCTGTTATTTCAAAATACCTAGATATTTAAAAAATTTTAATGTTTAACACAGCAGAACTCCAAAGTTTTCAGTTACCAAATACTTTACTATTTTCTCTTTCTTCACAAAGAGGGAGTGTCCCTCCACTGACACTTCTTCAGCTTGTCCTCTAGGAGATAAACTTGTGGAGTTTAAAAGGTTTATTTTGCATACTTTTCTTTCTGAATAGAATGGAGCAAAGTGAAATCTTGCATATTAGAAGAGATCTTATCCTATTTCAAAACAGAAATAAAAGCAAGCCCTAAAGTAAATGAATGAGTACTTCCTAAAGGATTGACTGGAACATTAGCCTTAGAATCTTTTTTTTTTTTTAAACAGAGGTCAGCTTTTATTGACTATGTTACAAAAGAGATAGTTTAGTCAAAAAGACCAAAGCCCATGTCATCATCAGACTTCTTAGATTCTTTTTTCTTTGCTTCCACTTTCTTCTCCTCAGCTGGAGAAGCAGAGGTGGAGGGGGCAGGACCTCCTGCTGGTACAGCACTGGCTGCAGGGGCAGGTCAACCAGCCCCTACATTGCAGATGAGACTCCCAATATTGACATTGCCCAGAGCCTTTGCAAACAAGCCTGGCCAGAAAGGTCCAACTTTTACACCAGCTGCTTTCATGAGGGCATTTATCTTATCCTCAGTCAGGGACTAGTAGATGCAGGAGAGCTCTGAGACTATGGCCATGGTGAGGGTGAGTGCTGGGCGAGCGCTGCCAGAGTGGTACTAGTCACCAGATGAAGTCTAGCCTTAGAAACTTATCTCACACTAACCCAGCCCAGCAAATGACCTGTGGTCTGAGTGGCCAAAGCCCAAATAGCAGAGACAGAGGATCTCCTGTTTTCATAAAATGGTGAGGTGTGAACTAAGTCCCCATAAGATAAGAGAGCAAGCAAAGACCATCTGTAACCAAAGTTACATTACAGACAGAAAACTCTCACTAGCTAAGCATTTGGGGCAGCTGGTGCCTTGAGAGGAAGAGCAGGGAGATACCCAAGATTAAAAATTCTCAGTAGCTGCTGGGAAATTCCTGTAATCCCTGCCATGGGTTCAGCTGCCCATAAGCAGCTAGGGCCCTCAGCAATGTGGGGATGACACATCTTTAAACAAATCAAACCCAACAATAAAGAGACACAAAACAACATTCAGTAGAGACACTCCTCTAAATACTAGAGGTCCAGTGCACGGAATTTGTGCATGGGGAGTGGGAGAGGGGCTCCCTCAGCCTGGTTGGCACCCTCTCACAATCCAAGACTGCTGGATCCTCACCACTGGCCTGCCTGTCTGCCTGAGCACCCCTAAACACTCTGCATTCCTGCCTCATCACCCCTACACATTCGCCTGTCTGCCTTGGCACCCTGACCACTGGCCTGCCTGCCTGATCTCCCCTAACAGCCTCTGCCTGGCTGTCTGATCACCCCTAAATGCCTATGCCTACCTGCCTGATCGCAAGCAAAGAATTTACTAGCTTGGCTGAACGCCCTTAATGGCTCAACTGAATGCTTTACCACCCCAACCACTCTGCTTGCCTGCCTGATTGCCCCTAACCGCCACTGCTTTGGCCCCCGCCACTTGGATTTTGTCCAGAAGGCGACCAGAATGACTAAAATATCATTCTGCTTTCCGGTCAAATTAGCATATTATGCCTTTTTATTATAGATGTATAGGCATGCAAAACCCACAGACAAGAGCTTCACACCATTCTCCTTGTCTGCCCAGCCACTGAATCCTCAGAATGCCCTGCATTTGAGAGAAGAACAGTGAAGAAGAGTAATGTCTCTTGTCCCAAAGGGGGTCAGGCTATGTGCTTGCAGATTATGGGAGGACCATTGGAGGTTTCTTGCCACCTGGAGCTGATCAGGCTCCCCAAGACAATAGGCAGTAAATGCCTCCCTTGCCATACACAATACATGCACCTAATGCCTTGCAAAAAACCCCGGTGAGAGACAGCAAATGCCTCTCCTGTTGTACAAAAATGCTTGATTCAACTTAGGTCTTAGCTGAGTTGATGGGGATTGTTGGGATTGTGGCTGGGACATGAAACAGGTAAATTCCTGGCAGTACAGGAAATAAAAGTTCCAGACCTCAGCCCCAGAAACCCCCAATCCAGGCAGCAAGTGGCATCCCTGGTGGTTGTATCTGGGTCACCAGATTATGAAACCAGACAAATAATGGGTCCAGGTTAACTGTCAATATTTGAGCCAATTAAGCAGAGGTACGGTGGAATCATATATGAGTGTTTATTCCAATAATGCTGGCAGTATGGAAGAGCAGCAGGTCATCCACAAAAATCTGCTCTGAAATCCCCTCTCCCCCTGCATAAACCAGCTGCGTATATTGGGTAGGACAAAGATTACATGGGGGAGTAGGCAAAATAAGTTAAGGATGAGCATAATGGTTAAAGATTACAGGCAATGTGTGCTGGGGGTGGGCTCCTCAGGGTCTCCATTGTTTGGGCAACAAGATTGTTAATCTTTCTATGATAATAGGCAGTTCTTACCTCCCAGATCCCCAGCCAGATCAGAATATGATTTCTTTACTCAGAGGAAAACAATCATGGTTAGCAGAGCATGATTAATATTTCTTATAGCTAGCCCCAATATTCTATATATGTCCCTAACAGATTCTCTCACCAGTAGATGTTAACAGAGGAATCAAATTTCTGTCACCCACGCGAGTCAGTTTTTTGGTGTACCACTGAATACAGAATTTTGAGAAGCCACAGGGCATAATGAAATGTGATGAAAGGCTTTATTACGTGGTTACATTCCTCCAGTTGCAAAGTACCATCCCCCTTAAGCCAGTCCTGAAAGAGGGGCAGCTGTGGGCTCCAGCAGACCTAAAAACAAGGCCAGATCCCAGAGCTTCCAATCCACGTTGCAGCCAGTTGTAGATCACAACCAAGCTAATTAAAGTTCATTAGTTCATTGTGTGTAGGTCCACATGTCCATGAGTCACTGGCCAAGGGGAGTGCATCCTGTGCCATAGGAGAGCCAGGAACGCAGTGAGCTCATCTGATTCAAAGCTTAAATATTCAGGTTTGACCCACTTGCAGTGACCATGCCCATTCTGGCCAGCTGTGATGGACAGCAAAGCATTTTCCCTTGCCAACCAGACCTATTGGCCATGCCGCGAACCTGCCTTTGCCCAGTCCCTTGCCCATCAATCAGCGGGGAGCAGACTCAGAAAGTATTAAATGCCGCTTTTAGGCAGATCTTTATAAATGGCATGCTTATATTATCTGGTCTCTCATTAACTCCTTTACTCTTAAATTATAAATAGGTTATTTCAACAGCATCAGTATGAGGTACACTAGAAAAATTACAATGCAACAGCAAAGATAATTATGGACATGTAACCATAACAACTGTAATACTAATGGAAATATTTGACATTTTGTGAATTCCAAAATGGATCTCAGATATGCAAATGCTGTTGGAAAGAGGGACCTAATTAATTGCTTGATGTAAGTTTGTGGAAAATGTTTATTTAGTAAGAAATGCAATATTTTCAAAGAAAAAAGAAGGTTCGGTTAGCATATTTCATCAAACACAGAGTATCAACCAAGAGACAAAAATTTATATTAAAAGAAAACCAATGCAAATTCTGGTGTTGAAATGTACAATGAATTGAATTAAGTGTGCACCTTGAAAAAAAAAGTACCTCAAGTTTATTATTACATGGAGAAATTTTTTATCAACACCTTGCTCTAATTAGGTCAATTCTTTCTATAAGTACATTTATACCTGGATATATTTTGGGTTTGGTTGCAGAGCATTGCAATAGAGTGACTATCAAAAAACAAACAAACAAAACAACAACAACAACAAGAAAAACAAACAAGCAACATGACATTTTGGGTTTCCAAGAATGTACAAAAGTGATACTTATACTATATTGTAGTATACCATGGTTATATTCATGGACTCAAGCATTGTGCCAAAACAAGGCTTCCAGTCTATGATATCTACATTTCCATCTCAATTCCATTTGCAGTAAATTATTATTATTATTATTACCCTGAAAACTTTACCCACTTGCAGATGCAGAGTCACAATAGTTATAAGGTTTTTTCTGCAACATGCACTGTTTCAACTAAATTTCATTATAGTTTTTCTGTAATTGGGCCTAGAGAGTTGTTTCCAAATCCATCAAAAGGTGAAAATCACCTAAAGACACAAATGTAAAGGGACTCAATACCAATGCTCACAATATTGCAAATTACCCACATTTTTCCCAGCTAGAAGGTCTAAGTGCTTTTAAGACTAAAGAGGGTGTAAGCTTTACCTCTGTCCACAAATGACCTGCTATTCTTTTCCAAAGCTAGCCAATGCGTAACAGTTTCACACCTATAGAATGAAAAAGAGGGTGAGGACATGGATATATTCATGGAGAAGTCTAAGAATTCCTGCCTCCTAGGAAGGTTCTGTGACTAGGATGACCATTGTTTGCAACCAGACTTGGGGAATACTGTTCGGACTTGCACCAACTAGGTTTATCCTTGCAATAGAAATGCGTGTGTGTGTTTGAAGTTATGTTATTAAGATAAACTCTCTAAGATGATTAAATTTGCAAAACAGCTTGTAGGCTATGAGAAAAGACCCATTAAAAAATTATGAGACATCAGATTGTGATTGAATTTTGTCATTAGTCGGATATGAGACCTTGGTCAAATCACTGAACATGTATAAGCCTCTGTGCAATGAGGGTTATGTGATGGCTAATGTCTGTAAGGATTTTAAGGTATTTATTTCAGAAACAGATACTTCAGTACAATCCATTTCCAGTGAAAATAAGCTATTAAGGTAGCAGTAGTAACAAACACACTTATACACGGAAACCAATACACACACACACACACACACACACACACGCATGCACACACACATGTGTTAATATTTGCCTTTCAAAACTAAACATTTTAAACTTCTTATTCTATAGAGACTGATACAGAACACTTACCCAGCGATTTTGGAAGAGGTATAATCACTGGGGAAGCCAAGAAACAATCAATGCACCATGCTGGTAAGAACAAGAATATTTCAAGTCTAGTTATAGTACCTATATGCTATTTTACATAATAAAACTTCTCCGCAATTTCTTCCTATAATTACTAGAATGCTAGCAGTTACCATCAATGGGTCCTTAGACACATAATTTCTGTTTTAGGATTCATCTCCTTACCTTCGTCCACAAAAAAACAATGCTATTGTGAGCTTGAAATTTGCTTGATGGAAGCCTTTAAAATGCCACTTTACTCACTTTCTTTTTTAGACCCAATTCATTAGTTGCTTTGTATTTGCAAATTCAGAAAAGTTACCTTAAGAAAGGATTAGAAGAGGAATTTAGAAACTAGACATTGCATTGCTTATTAATTCCCTCCATGTGATTACAATACCGGGAAAAATTTCTAATATTTTCGGTGATGGTGCAACCTGTGTTCTTTCCTTTTTAATACAATTTAGGGTATAAATTACTGCTTCTTGTTCTGGCAGATCAGTGGCTAACAGGCTTTGTCACCATCTTTGACATGGTAGCAAAGGAAATAGGCAGGTTGAGGGAGAATCAGGGAAGGAGACACTGAAAGAGAGGGTTTTAAAACAGTAGTCATCCAACGGTGATTGTGTTCATGCCTCAAAGTTCATGCCATAACAGGAACAGCACTAGGAGCTTCACACTGCAGCGAAAGACACTTCAGTAAAATATGAAATAAGACAACCTCATCACTCAGTCAATGACCAGGCACACAATGACAAGACTCCTAATGCAGTGGGAGGAACCTAGTACCCTGGTTTGCTACAATACATTCCCTAAAATGCACAGGTTTTACCACAAAATATATGAAGCATGTTAAGGAACAGCAAGTGTGAACTCTATAGGAAGAAAGAGTAGTAAGTTTTCAGCAGTACCAGGATACTGTACATAGGAAGAAAGTAGACCAGAACACATTTTTGCGTGCATTCCAGTTGTAGGTTTTCCTATAATTTGTAAATATATTAAATAAAGAACACCATGTTTAATAGAGAAAAAACCATACGTGGGTAGTTCTCATCAAATAAAAATGTCAAGAGAGAGACAGAATGATATATGAAAAGAAAAACACAGATGATTTTGGTATTAAAATTCGAATAACTATTAGATAAAGTGCATTATAGTGACACAGGAATAGATTGGAATTGTCAGAAGAAAGAGCCTCTACACTTGAAATTATGGGAAGAGTGAAAGTAAAGCAGGGAGGAAGGGGGCAGGAAAAGCATTGGAAGAAATAATGGTTAAATATTTTCAAACATATTCAATGAAAAATATCAATCTGCACATCCAAGCTCAATGAAATCTAAGTAGAATAAGTACAATGAAATATGCAATCAGACACATCTTGGTCAAAGTTATGAAGGACAGAGAAAATAATACAACCCACGAAGGGCAAACAACTTCTCAAAGAAAAGTGAAACCTGGCAAGATGAAGAACTGAGTTCACATCACAAACATTCCATGACTACAGGCAGTGGGATGGCATAGTCAGAGTACTAATAGCAAAAGATCACTATAATTCTTAAATCTAGCCAAACTATCATTCAGAGTGAAGGTTAGAAAAAGGGATTCCAATTTTCTAAAATGAAGAAAGAAAAGGAAGGAAGGAAGGAAGGAAGGAAGGAAGGAAGGAAGGAAGGAAGGAAGAAAAGAAAAGAAAAGAAAAGAAAAGAAAAGAAAAGAAAAGAAAAGAAAAGAAAAGAAAGAAAAGAAAAGAAAAGAAAAGAAAAGAAAAAAGAAAAGAAAAAAAAAGAAAAGAAAAGAAAAGAAGAAAAGAAAAGAAGGAATGAAAGAAAAGATGAAGGAAGGAAGGAAGGAAGGAAAGAAGGAAGGAAAGAAGGAAGGAAGGAAGGGAGGAAGGAAGGAAGGAAGGGAGGAAGGGAGGACGGAAGGGAGGAAGGGAGGAAGGAAGGAAGGAACTGGGATCTGTTTGTTAGTAGATCTGCTTTAACAGTAAAGAAAAAATTTTTTTATGTTGAAAACAATTTACTTCTGGCAGTAACTTGAATCCAGCTTCTAAAGTAGCATGGATTCAAGGAATTATGTAATTCCTAAAGACAGTGAGAATGCATGTTTTTTTCTCCGTAGTTGATTCAATAGGCAATTGCATAAACATGATGTGCATCATTGTATTTTGGTGCCCATAAAATATTTAAAATGAATACATTTCACTATAGCAGCACAAAGGTGATGTGTGTGGATCCCAATGTATTTCAGTAAGATGATATAGAAGATTTTAATTCCAATTTGCATGAGCTAATGAGGAGTGCCCAGAATGCTAATATATATAAAATGCCAGGGGCCAACATGACCGAAATAAGTGGATGGATGACCGAACAGCATGCTGTGTGGGGCGACAACGCTGGCAGGGCGGTTAGTGACGGATGACCAAACAACTGAATAGCAGGTTATATGGGCACCAGGCTGGCAGGGGTGGCAGTTGGGGGCTACCAGGCCAGCAGGGGGGCAGTTGGGGACAGCCAGGCTGGCAGAAGGGAGCAATTGGGGGGACCAGGCCAGCAGGGAGGTCAGTAAGGGGCAAGCAGGCCAGCGGGTCAGAGCAGTTAGGGGCGACCAGGCCAGTAGCAGGGAGCAATTGGGAGTGATCAGGCTCTCAGGGGCAGGAGCAGGGGGTGACCAGGCCATTAGAAGGGCAGTAAAAGGTGCCCAGGATAGCAGGGGACAGTTGGGGGTGACCAAGCCGGCAGGGGATGGAGGGCAGTAAGGGGCGACCAGACTTGTGGGGGAAGGCAGTTAGGGAGGACCAGGCTAGAAAGGGTGCAGTTGGGGGCAACCAGTCCAGAAGTTAGAGGTGGTTAGGGGTGATCAGGCTGCCATGGGGGGCACTTTGTGGAAATCAGGCAGGCAGGCAGGTGAGCAGTTAGGAGCCAGGGGTCCTGGATTGTGAGAGGGAAGTCCAGTTGAGAGAGGGATGTTCTTCTTTCTTCTCTTAGCTTCAGAGGGCCCCAGTTATATAAAAATAAGTATAACTTTTTATCATAGGTATATTCAGTACCATCATTCCCACTGTCTGCAGTTTTCATATGTGCAATTTCTGTTATCCATGGTCAATCAGGAATGGAATATATCAAATGGAAAATGCCAATGATAAATAATTCATGTTTTAAATTATTCACTATTCTGTGGAGCATGGTGAATCTCATGCCATCCTCCTCTGTCCTACCCAGAACATGAATAATTCCTTTGTCCAGCCTATTCACTCTGATAACGCTACCTGCCCTTTTGTCACTCAGTAGCCTTCTCAGTTATCACATGGGTAAGCACCTCATAGTATTGCAGTGCTTATGTTCAAGTAAACAGGATTTTACTTCATACTGGCCCCAACATGCAGAGTAGAGATGTTGGCAGTTTGGATATACCAAAGAGAAGCCAGCATTTGTATCAGAGATAAGTTTATATAGGAAAGCTCTGAATATATTTGGGGTTTGGTACAATCCACAGTTTCAAGCATCCATCTGCTGGATGGTCTTGGAATGGATCCCTCACTGATAAGGTGGGTAATAGTAGCACAGAAACAGGAAAGAAGTAAGAATGATATGGGATTAGCATTTCTAGATCTCCCTGGTATTTTTTAGGCAACAATCTGAAATGGGTTCTAAAATTGTCAATGTTGGTAGTTATACAACTCTAAGTATAAATTTTAATAACCCATTAAATTTCACACTTTATATGGGAAAAATGTATTGTATGCCTACATAATTGCTAAAAATAGCTCTCTGACCTACAAATAATAAGATGTTAAGGAAAGTTTAAAGCAATGGGAAGATGTTTATGGTAAGAAAATTGTGATTCTTCCCATAAGTTTCTCCAACATTTCTCCCCTCAAAGCCTATTCTGATTGGCTCCCGCTTATCTTAGTATACTTTGCATACTTGATTCTTCTGAAATGGTGTTTTTTACTTAAACCTAATGGAGAAAAACCAGAGCATCTGAAATATATTGGCTAATGTTGCCCAGGGTTGTGTTGCTCTACCTCCTGTATCTTTCCCAAAAAGTTTCTAATCAATAATGACCTTTTCTTCTTTTGCCCAATATGGGCCAGCTGTGTAATAATACCACAGCTGGGACACTCTCTGTAAAGAAGGTGGTATGGTATTTGTTGGCAGGAAGAGTCATAGTGCGACCTTTTATATTTCTTCATGGGCTCAGGCATTACTTCAAACTTTCCCAACCTTCCTAATGCGGGAACCCTTTAATACAGTTCCTCATATTGTGGTGACTCCCAACCAAAAAAAATATTTTTGTTTTTATTTCCTAACTGTAATTTTGCTACTGTAAACAATATGTAATTATATATGCGTTTTCCGATGGTCTTAGGAGACCCCTGTGAAAGGGTCATTGGACCCCCAAAGGGGTCGCGACCCACAGGTTGAGAACCACTGCTTCAAAGCAAGAGGTCTTCTGTGCCGTGTCAGGATCATGAGATCTTTCCAACTACACTTGCAGGGTCCACTAGAACTGACTTCCACTCCATACATTGTTGGCCCAGAAGTCCTTTTTAATTCCTGAATCCAAGTTATCCCTGCCACAATGCTAATTTCTCTTTCACCACTTTCACGCATTTTTTGTCACTGGACCAAATTATTCGTTGGTAATTATAGGAAAAACATTGAATCATATGAAAACTTCGGTGAAATGGATCCAACCAGTATCCTGGTACTGCTGAAAACTTAACAATTTCTTCCTTGCATGTCACAAGGTCTCCATGCAAAGGAACCTTACAAAGCATTTTTTTCTCAATCTGATCAATGTCTTTATTCTCTTACCCATTGCTATCTACATACTTTATAGTTACAAAACCTAATGGGGAATTAAAATGTTCCCTGGTGAGTCAGTGCATTTCTGGCTCATGGTAAGTTTTTGTGACTGTACAGTCGGTGGTGTGGAACATGTCAGTTAGTGAAAAACAAATAAATAAACAATGAAACAAACAGTGATGTTCTATTTCATGAAGTACATCCCTACAGAAAGAGTGTGCATATAATGCAAGCCTGCAAGTAATTTTATGATCATAAATTCACTGGGATGATTTCAATTTCCATAAAAAGGATTTATATGGAATAAGTAGTGTTTAAGGAATTATGAGACATAGCTTCTAAAATGTATATCTGTTTTACCCTTTCCTGGTTATTTGGTTTTGGAAATATCACTAAAGGTCTCTGAAGATCAGCATAATATGGCTGACATATTTATTCCATCTGTTCCAATATATGTTTTCATGAATTTGCAATCAAGTAATCTCAACAAAATTTTGATATGCTGGATACAACCAACATATATGCACACTCATGGAAACATATATATTCCTGTGTAAATGATTTGTATGTAAATGATCACAATGACGTGCTTTTAAATCTATGTTTCAGTGGGGGTTAATGCAGAACACTCAACAGATGCACCTCCACGTGACATAAAAATGAGTCCACTGAAGATACGATCAATGGAACTCTTTGGTAAGAAGAAGAATTTAAAAAATAAAAGATTTCAGTTTATTCACCTTTTGGAATTGAATTAAGCCTGAAACTTAAAGAACAAAAGTACCTGTAGGTTACTATTACACGGAGAAACGTTTTGATGAATACCCTTCTTTAATGAGTTAAATTCTTGCCTTAAGTGCAGGCAGACCTCGGAGATACTTTGTGTTTTGTTCCAGACCATTGCAATAGAGTGAATATCACAAAACACAAGGCACATGAAATTTGGGGTTTCACAAAGTGTATAAAATGATGATTACACTATAGTGAATTCTGTTCTTTGTACAAAAGCATTTTATCTACAAAGAAAATAATATATGTATTTAACTGAAAATACTTTATGGCTAGAAACTGATAATAACCATCTGAAACTTCACTGTTATAATCATTTTGATTATGTAGGGTGTTACCCCAATGTTGATGGCGGATGTTGGCTCAGACTGGTGGTTGCTGAAATCGGGGTAGCTGTGGAAATTTCTTAAAATAAGACAACAATAGAGTTTGCCATATCAACTTAATCTTCTGCTCATGTATGAGTTCTCTGTAGAATGCAAGCCTTTTTGATAGCATTATACCCACAGTAGATCTTCTTTTAAAATTGGAGTAGTACTCTCTAAACCTGCACTTCTTCATCAGCTAAGTTTAGGTAATGTTCTAAAACATTACTGTCAATTCATCAATCTTCTCAGCTTCCTTTCTAAGAGTAGATTCCATCTCAAGAAACCACGTTCTTTGATCATACATAAGAAGGTGCTCCTCACCTGTTAAAGTTGTATCATGAGATCACAGCAGAAATCTAGGCTGTACTTCTACAGGCTCCACTTATTATTCAAGTTCTCTTGATATTTCCATCACCTCACCATTTATTTCCATGATGGAAAACTTGAAATATTCAAAGTCATTTAGGAGGGTCAGAATCAACTTCTTTCAACCGTGTGTTACCATTGATATTTTGTACTCTCCCATGAATCACAGGTTTTGTTAGTGGCATAGATCATAATGGGTCTGAATATTTTACAACTTACTGAATGTTAATAATTTTTCTAAATATTTACAACTTACTTTGCCCAGATCCATTCAGCCATTATTATGTATGGTAGCTATAGCATTCTTTTTATTATTTTTACTATTATTTTTTTCAATGTCTAATGTTTTACATATGCCTCATTTTTCCCTTATTGACCCCACCCAGCTGTTTCCACCCCCAAGGGCAAACTACCACTACCAGTCTATATCCATTGTTTATGCTAATATGCATCCATACAAGTCCTTCGGTTGATCTCTGACACCCCCACCCCACCCAAACCCTCACCTCCACTGCCATTTGTCCCTTGATCTCTTTTTCTGCATCAGTTTAGGTTGATCATTATATCCCACATATGAGTGCGGTCATGTGATATTTACCTTTATTCCACTGGCTTATTTCGGCTAGCACAATGCTCTCCAGTTCCATCTATGCTGTTGCAAATGGTAAAAGTTTCTTCTTTATTATAGTGGCATAGTATTCCATTGTGTAGATGTAGCACAGTTTTTTAATCTACTCACCTGCTGTTGGACACTTAGGTTGTTTCCAAATCTTAGCTATGTGTCCAAATTGTGCAGCAATGAACATAGGAGTGCATATATCCTTTCTGATTGGTATTTCTAGTTTCTTGAGATATAGTCCTATAAGTGAGATCACTGGGTCAAATGGGAATTCCATTTTTAACATTTTGAGGACACTCCATACTGTCTTCCACAGTGGCTGCACCAGTCTGCATTCCCACCAGCAGTGCACGAGGGTTCTTTCCTCCACATCCTTGCCAGCACTTGTCGTTTGTTGATAGCCATTCTGACAGATGTGAGATGGTACCTCATTGCTGTTTGGATTTGTATCTCTCAGATGATTGGTGACTTTGAGCATGTTTTCATATGTCTATCAGCCTTCTGTATGTGCTCTTTCAAAAAATGTCTGTCTACGTCCTTTGCAAATTTTTTGATTGGATTGTTTATCTTCCTTTTGTTAAACTGGATGAGTTCCCTGTAAATTTTGGAGATTAAACCCTTATCTCAAATAGCATTGCCAATATGTTCTCCCAAGCAGTGGGCTTTCCTGTTTTGTTGATGGTTTCTTTTGCTGTGCAGAAGCTTTTTATTTTGATGTAGTCCCATTTGTTTATTTTCTCCTTAGTTTCCATTGCCCTAAGAGCTGTATTGGTAATGTTTTTGCTATGATATATGACTGATATTTTGCTGCCTGTGGATTCCTCTAAGATTTTTATGGTTTCCTGTCTTACATTTAAGTCCTTCATCCGTTTTGAGTTTGTTTTTCTGTATGGTGTAAGTTGGTGGTCTAGTTTCATTTTTTTGCATGTATCTGACTAAATTTCCCAGCACCATTTATTGAAGAGTCTGTGTTGACTCCATTGTATGCTCTTGTCTCCTTTGTCAAATATTAATTGAGCATAATGGCTTGGGTTGATTTCTGGGTTCTCTGTTCTGTTCCATTGGTCTATCTGTCTGTTTTTTTGCCAGTACCAGGCAGTTTTGAGAACCATGGCTTGGTAATATAGCTTGATATCTGGTATTGTGATCCCTCCAACTTTGTTCTTCTTTCTCAGGATTGCTGTGGCTCTTCAGGGTCTTTTTTTTAATTCCGGATGAATTTTTGGAGAGTTTGTTCTAGAACTTTGAAATATGCCATTGGTCTTTAAATGGGGATTGCTTTGAATCTGTAGATTGCTTTGGGTAGTATGGACATTTTGATGATGTTGATTCTACCAATCCTTGAACATGGTATGTTTTCCCATTTGTTTATGTCTTCTTCTATTTCTTATTCCATTGTCCTACAGTTTTCAGAGTACAGGCCTTTTACCTCCTTAGTTTAGTTTATTCCTAGGTGTCTTAATTTTGGGGTGCAGTTTTAAATGGCATTGTGTTTTTAGTTTCTCTTTCTGTGAGTTCATTATTGGTGTATAAAAAAGCTATAGATTTTTGGGTGTTAATTTTGTATACTGCTACATTGCCGAATTCATTTATTAGGTCTAGTAGTTTTTTGATGGAGTCTTTGTGGTTTTCTATCTATACTACCATGTCATCTGCTAATAATGACAGTTTTAGTTCTTCTTTTCCAATTTGGATGCCTTTTATTTCTTCTCCTTATCTGATTGATATGGCTAGCACTTCCAGTAATATGTTGAACAGGAGTGGTGAAAGTGGGCATCCCTGTCCTGTTCTTGTTCTTAGGGGAAATGAACTTAGTGTTTGCCCATTGAGTATGATGTTGGCTGTAGGTTTGTCACATAAGGCTTTTATTATGTTGAGGTATGATCCCTCTCTTCCCACTTTGCTGAGAGTTTTTATCAAGAAAGGGTGTTAGATTTTGTCAAATCTTTTTTCTGCATCAATTTATATGATTATGTGATTTTTGTCTCTCAATTTGTTTATGGGATGAATCATATTTATTGACTTGTGGATATTTTACCATCCTTGCATCCACCTAATAAATCCCACTTGATCATGGTGTATGATCTTTCTAATGTAATGCTAGATATGATTTGCTAGAATTTTGTTGAGGATTTTAGCATCTATGTTCATGAAGAATATTGGCCTATAGATGTCTTTTTGTGTGTGTGGTGTCTTTATCTGGCTTTGGAATAGGGTAATGCTGGCTTCATAGAATGAGGTTAGACGTGTGCCTACCTCTTGAATATTTTTGGAATAGTCTGAGGAGGATTGGTGTTAGTTTTTCTTCGAATGCTTGGTAGAACTCCCCTGTAAAGCTGTCTGGTCCAGGGCTTTTGTGTGCTGGAAGATTTTTGATCAATGCTTCAATTTCTTTGGTAGTTATTGGCCGATTCTGGTTTTTTATTCTTCCTGTTTGATTTTTGGGACCTTTTTCAAAAAATATGTCCATTTCATCTGGGTAGTCCATTTTGTTGGACTAGAGTTGTTTCTAGTATTTTTTCATAATCTTTGGATTTCTGTGAGGTCAGTTGTTACTTCATCTGTTTCATTTCTGATTTTGTTTATTTGGGTCTGCTCTCTTTGTTTCTTGGTGAGCCTGGCTAGAGGTGCATCAATCTTGTTGAACCTTTGAAAGAACCAGCTCTCGGTTTTATTCATCTTTTTTTGTTTGGTTTTTGTGGTCTTTATGTCATTTATTTCGACTCTAATCTGTATTATTTCCTTCCTTCTGCTTACTCAGGGCTTTTCTTGTTGCTCTCTTTCTAATTCTTGGAGTTGTAAGGTTAGATAATTTATTACCATTATTTATTTATTTACTTATTTATTTATTATTTTCTTTATTTTTTTGAGGTAAGCCTGTGGAACTATGAACTTCCCTCTCAAGACTGCTTTCACTGTGTCACATGGATTTTTGGATTGTTGTGTTTTCATTGTCAGTTGTTACCAGGATGTTTTTTATTTTTTTTTTTTTTGATCTCTATGGTAACCCAATCATTGTTTATTAGCATGCTATTTAGCCTCCAGGTGTTTGATTTTTTTTCTCATTGTTTTTATTGTAGTTGATTTCTAATTTTATGCCATTGTGATCTGAGAAGATGCTTGATATGATTCTATCTTCTGGAATTTGGAGAGACTTTGCTTGTGACCCAATATGTGGTCTAACTTTGAAAATGCCCTGTGTGCACTTGAGAAGAAAGTATAGTCCATGGCTTTGGGATTAAATGTTCCTAAGATGTCAATTAACTCCATCTGATCTAGTGAGTCATTTAGGAATAATGTTTCTTTGCTGATTTTTTGTTTAGAGGATTTATCCAGTGGTGTCAATGGGGTATTAAAGTCCCCTACTATGACTATATTGCTGCCAATCTCTCCCTTGATACCTTCCAGAACTTCTTTTATGTATTTGAGTCCTTCTGTATTGGGTGCATATATGTTTACCAGAGTTATATCTCCTTTTTTTATATATATTTTATTGATTTTTTTTTACAGAGAGGAAAGGAGAGATAGAGAGTTAGAAACATTGATTTGAGAGAAACATCAATCAGGCGCCTCCTGCACATCTCCTACTGGGGATGTGCCCCCAACCCAGGTACATGCCCTTGACCAGAATCAAACCTGGGACCTTTCAGTCCACAGGCCGATGCTCTATTCACGGAGCCAAAGTGGATTCGGCAGAGTTATATCTTCTTGATGAATTGCATCCTTTAGTATTATAAAGTGGCCTTCCTTATCTCTTGTTATGGCCTTTCTTTTGAGGTCTAATTTGTCAGATAGAATATTGCTACACCACTTTTTTTTTTTTTTTCAGTTCCATTCGCCTGAAAATGTTTTTTTCCATCCTTCACTTTCAGTCTGTGTGAGTCCTTTGCTCTAAGGTGGGTCTCCTGTAGGCAGCAGATATATGGGTCATGTTTTCTTATCCATTCAGCTACCCTATGTTTTTTGATTGGAGCATTTAATCCATTTTCATTTAAAGTTATTAATGATAGGTCCTTATTTGTGGCCATTTTCACCCTTTAGGTCTGTGTTCCTTCTACCTTTCCTATTTCTTCTTTTTACAGCGGATGCTTTAGCATTTCTTGCTTTGCCAGTTTGGTGGTTATAAACTCCCTTCGTCCTTTATTGTCTGTGAAGCTCCTGATTTCACTGTCAATTTTGATTGTTAGCCTTGCTGGGTATAGTATTCTTGGATTCATACCCTGCTAGCATGACTTTGTATATTTCCTTCCATTCCCTTCTGGACTGATATGTTTCTCTTGAGTAATCAATTGATAGTCTGATGGGAGATCCCTTGTAGGTCACTTTCTGTCCCAATTAATACTGGGTTGGAGGGACGGGCTCACCCAGAACAGGTTTCCTGCTCATCTCTCCTTATTCTGTTCCCCAGTTTCCACAAATTCACCTTCCCCTGCAGTCTCGGTGACCTTTTTTAATTGGAAGATCCTGTGTACTGTGATTAGCAAGCAAAAGCAAGGAAGTCAAAAAGACAAAGCAACCACACTGCCTCAGACTGTCTTCCCCCAGCATTGCGTAGCTGTTATTGAACTCCAGGCTGCCTTTCTTGGCAACTCTCCCATGGCTATGGGATTAGATCTAGAGTCCCTCACTTCCAGTAGCCCTATGGGCCCTCTTCCACATGCAAGGGCTACATTGACCCCAAAGCCCGAGGAACTGGTGCAGTGCAGTCTCCCACTGGGATTCTAGTTCTGGCTGTGTGTGTTTCTCCCCACAGCCTGGATCCCAAATCCTACCACTCCCAGATAACCTCTGACCTTTGTGTCCATGGATTGCCTCACCAGCTATCTTTAATTCACCAATTTTTGGTGGATGTTATTCAAATCAGCTGTTCCTTCTATTTGCTCTGTGAGAAGGTGCAGGACCCATTTGCGGGTTCAGCCACCACCTTGTCTCCCACTAGACAAATTTTGGCACCCGTGATTAGGGAGGCTAGAGTTTAGGTGATCGCTGGTCCCGGGGCATTGTGGCTTTAAGGTCCCAGGAGGTATCCAAGGTCTTCCTGGGTGAAGGTAAGGCTGGGTTTCTGATCAGAGCTGGTCTCCCTTTCAAGATGGCACGGTTTCTGCAGCAGAGGGGGCTGCTGCAGGAGAGATTTCAGCAGTAGTAGAGGCTTCCCCGCCAGGAGAGCCTGGTCCGCCAGTCCCCAACAGTCCTGCAGAATATAACTTTCCCTCACTCACAAAGACAGACACTCCCTGCATGTCCATGCACTCTCCTTTTGCTCTCCAATTCACACACTATTTTGCTGAATTCCCTCCCCATTAGCTGCCATCTTGGATCCACTCTAGCTATAGCATTTGAAATGAGCTTCTCATATAATAAAACTTGAAATTACTCAGAATTACTCATCTTCACACATATGCTTCAGAAGGGATGTAGTGATAGCTTGTGTGAAACACCATTAATCCCAATGCCCTTCCCCTCAGAACACTTGGGTGACCAGATGCCTGGTCAATTTATGGCAATCTATTGAAAAGATTCTCTTTTCTGAATGGTAGGTCTTAACAGTGGGCCAAAATACTTAGAAAATTGTGTTATAAGTAGTTGTGCTGTCAAGTGGGCATTGTTGTTCTCATCATAGAGCACAAACAGATGAAACTGAATTTCGATGTGATGGGTCCTAGGGTTTTTAGAATGGCAAATGAGCACTGGGTTTAATATAAACTCAACAGTTGCATGTATTCTTCATGTTTTTGTCAGCCTGTTGTTTGAAACCCTGAAGGCAGTCTCTGACTTTTCCTCCCTGGCTATGCAAGTTCCTATTGCCGTTTTATTCAAAAGGAATGTTGTCAAACTTATGTTACCAAAAGATTATATACTATTATTATTATTATGAAACAGTGTTAGACTATTTATCCATTCAAAGTGACAAAAGGATATTAAATACAAACATGGGCTAGTAAAATTTCAGTTCCCACAATTAAGAAAATGTCTTTTTGCCGAAACCTGTTTGGCTCAGTGGATAGAGCGTTGGCCTGCGGACTGAAGGGTCCCAGGTTCGATTCCGGTCGAGGGCATGTACCTGGGTTGCGGGTGCATCCCCAGTGGGGGATGTGCAGGAGGCGGCTCATCTATGTTTCTCTCTCATCGATGTTTCTAACTCTCTATCTCTCTCCCTTCCTCTCTATAAAAAATCAATAAAAAATATTAAAAAAAAAGAGAAAATGTCTTTTTGTAAGTCATCAAGTACTTGATTACTATAACAAAATATAGAACAGTTTTAATTATGAATAGAATTTTTGCTTGTTGGTTAAATACAGGAAAGATATTTACCATTTTAGCAGACTGGTTAAGAAATAAACAAATTCTGTACTAGCTTACTTCAGATTTATTAATCTAATGACATTTATTAATTCAGATTACCTATAATTTTCCTTTTAAGATTTCTCTTGACAATCTTTCTACAAGGTTCACAAACCCTGTTACCCATTCAAAAAAAAAAAAAAACAGCTGTAGAACAACTCAATTTCATGTTTTCTTCAAAATCTATTACCACACTTCAGGCCTCCTATTACCAAAACTACATAATTTCTTTCCAATTATTTAGAATTCTTGACACTTAAAACCTTAATTTTAAGTGACAAGTAAGTAATAAATATTTCTCAGAGTTGCAATACACTCACATTTTCAGAGATATATTTCAACTAAAATAGAAGTCATATTTATTAACAGATTAAAATCTACCCCCTAGATTCTCTGTAATAAGAAGCCAAAAGTAGGCCAACTCAGATTAATTAATATTTTAAGTATCCTGTTATTTCAAAATACCTAGATATTTAAAAAATTTTAATGTTTAACACAGCAGAACTCCAAAGTTTTCAGTTACCAAATACTTTACTATTTTCTCTTTCTTCACAAAGAGGGAGTGTCCCTCCACTGACACTTCTTCAGCTTGCCCTCTAGGAGATAAACTTGGGGAGTTTAAAAGGTTTATTTTGCATACTTTTCTTTCTGAATAGAATGGAGCAAAGTGAAATCTTGCATATTAGAAGAGATCTTATCCTATTTCAAAACAGAAATAAAAGCAAGCCCTAAAGTAAATGAATGAGTACTTCCTAAAGGATTGACTGGAACATTAGCCTTAGAATCTTTTTTTTTTTTTAAACAGAGGTCAGCTTTTATTGACTATGTTACAAAAAGAGATAGTTTAGTCAAAAAGACCAAAGCCCATGTCATCATCAGACTCCTTAGATTCTTTTTTCTTTGCTTCCACTTTCTTCTCCTCAGCTGGAGAAGCAGAGGTGGAGGGGGCAGGACCTCCTGCTGGTACAGCACTGGCTGTAGGGGCAGGTCAACCAGCCCCTACATTGCAGATGAGACTCCCAATATTGACATTGCCCAGAGCCTTTGCAAACAAGCCTGGCCAGAAAGGTCCAACTTTTACACCAGCTGCTTTCATGAGGGCATTTATCTTATCCTCAGTCAGGGACTAGTAGATGCAGGCGAGCTCTGAGACTATGGCCATGGTGAGGGTGAGTGCTGGGCGAGCGCTGCCAGAGTGGTACTAGTCACCAGATGAAGTCTAGCCTTAGAAACTTATCTCACACTAACCCAGCCCAGCAAATGACCTGTGGTCTGAGTGGCCAAAGCCCAAATAGCAGAGACAGAGGATCTCCTGTTTTCATAAAATGGTGAGGTGTGAACTAAATCTCCATAAGATAAGAGAGCAAGCAAAGACCATCTGTAACCAAAGTTACATTACAGACAGAAAACTCTCACTAGCTAAGCATTTGGGGCAGCTGGTGCCTTGAGAAGAAGAGCAGGGAGGTACCCAAGATTAAAAACTCTCAGTAGCTGCTGAGAAGTTCCTGTAATCCCTGCCATGGGTTCAGCTGCCCATAAGCAGCTAGGGCCCTCAGCAACATGGGGATGACACATCTTTAAACAAATCAAACCCAACAATAAAGAGACACAAAACAACATTCAGCAGAGACACTCATGTAAATCCTAGAGGTCCAGTGCATGTAATTCATGCATGGGGAGTGGGAGAAGGGCTCCCTCAGCCTTGCCTGCACCTGCTCACCACTTGGGACTGCTGGCTCCAAACCACTGGCCTGCCTGTCTGCCTTGTCACCCCTAAACACTCTGCATTCCTGCCTCTTCACCCCTACCCATTTGCCTGCCTGCCTTGGCACCCTGACCACTGGCATGTCTGGCTGATCACCCCTAACCACTGGCTTGCCTGCATGATCATCCCTAATAGCCTCTTCCTGCCTGCGTGATGGCCCCTAACAGCCTCTGCTTGCCTGATCGCCCATAACCACTCTGCCTGCCTGCCAGATCACCCCTAACCACTGGCATGCCTGCCTGATTGCCCTAACCACTTTCCTGCCTGCCTGATCACCCTTAACCGTTCACCTGCCTGCCTGATCACCCCTAACAGCCTTGCCTGGCTGTCAATCACCTCTAAATGCCTCTGCCTAACTGCCTGATCGCCATCAAGGACTCTGCCAGCTTGGCTGATCGCCCTTAACTGCTCAACTGACTGCCTTATCACCCCAACTGCTCTGCCTGCCTGCCTGATTGCCCCTAACCACCACTGCCTTGGACCCCGCGACTGCGATTTTGTCCAGAAGGACGACCAGAATGACGTCAATGTCATTCAGCTAACCGGGCAAATTAGCATATTATGCCTTTTTATTATAGATGTATAGGCATGCAAAACCCACAGACAAGAGCTTCACACCATTCTCCTTGTCTGCCCAGCCACTGAAACCTCAGAATGCCCTGCATTTAAGAGAAAAACACTGAAGCAGAGCCATGTCTCTTGTCCCAAAGCGGGTCAGGGTATGTGCTTGCAGACTATGCAAGGACCATTGGAGGTTTCTTGCCACCTGGAGCTGATCAGGCTCAGCAAGACAAGAGGCAGTAAATGCCTCCCTTGCCATACACAATAAATGCACCCAATGCCTTACAAAGAGGCCCAGGTGAGAGACAGCAAATGTCTCTCCTGTCATACAAAAATGCTTGATTCAAATTTGGTCTTAGCTGAGTTGATGGGGATTGCTGGGGTAGTAGATGGGACATGAAACAAGAAAATTCCTGGCAGCACTGGAAATAAAAGTTCCAGACCTCAGCCCCAGAAACCCCCAATCTAGGCAGCAAGTGGCATCCCTGGTGGTTGTATCTGGGTCACCAGATTATGAAACCAGACAAATAATGGGTCCAGGTTAACTGTCAATATTTGAGCCAATTAAGCAGAGGTACGGTGGAATCATATATGAGTGTTTATTCCAATAATGCTGGCAGTATGGAAGAGCAGCAGGTCATCCACAAAAATCTGCTCTGAAATCCCCTCTCCCCCTGCATAAACCAGCTGCGTATATTGGGTAGGACAAAGATTACATGGGGGAGTAGGCAAAATAAGTTAAGGATGAGCATAATGGTTAAAGATTACAGGCAATGTGTGCTGGGGGTGGGCTCCTCAGGGTCTCCATTGTTTGGGCAACAAGATTGTTAATCTTTCTATGATAATAGGCAGTTCTTACCTCCCAGATCCCCAGCCAGATCAGAATATGATTTCTTTACTCAGAGGAAAACAATCATGGTTAGCAGAGCATGATTAATATTTCTTATAGCTAGCCCCAATATTCTATATATGTCCCTAACAGATTCTCTCACCAGTAGATGTTAACAGAGGAATCAAATTTCTGTCACCCACGCGAGTCAGTTTTTTGGTGTACCACTGAATACAGAATTTTGAGAAGCCACAGGGCATAATGAAATGTGATGAAAGGCTTTATTACGTGGTTACATTCCTCCAGTTGCAAAGTACCATCCCCCTTAAGCCAGTCCTGAAAGAGGGGCAGCTGTGGGCTCCAGCAGACCTAAAAACAAGGCCAGATCCCAGAGCTTCCAATCCACGTTGCAGCCAGTTGTAGATCACAACCAAGCTAATTAAAGTTCATTAGTTCATTGTGTGTAGGTCCACATGTCCATGAGTCACTGGCCAAGGGGAGTGCATCCTGTGCCATAGGAGAGCCAGGAACCCAGTGAGCTCATCTGATTCAAAGCTTAAATATTCAGGTTTGACCCACTTGCAGTGACCATGCCCATTCTGGCCAGCTGTGATGGACAGCAAAGCATTTTCCCTTGCCAACCAGACCTATTGGCCATGCCTCGAACCTGCCTTTGCCCAGTCCCTTGCCCATCAATCAGCGGGGAGCAGACTCAGAAAGTATTAAATGCCGCTTTTAGGCAGATCTTTATAAATGGCATGCTTATATTATCTGGTCTCTCATTAACTCCTTTACTCTTAAATTATAAATAGGTTATTTCAACAGCATCAGTATGAGGTACGCTAGAAAAATTACAATGCAACAGCAAAGATAATTATGGACATGTAACCATAACAACTGTAATACTAATGGAAATATTTGACATTTTGTGAATTCCAAAATGGATCTCAGATATGCAAATGCTGTTGGAAAGAGGGACCTAATTAATTGCTTGATGTAAGTTTGTGGAAAATGTTTATTTAGTAAGAAATGCAATATTTTCAAAGAAAAAAGAAGGTTCGGTTAGCATATTTCATCAAACACAGAGTATCAACCAAGAGACAAAAATTTATATTAAAAGAAAACCAATGCAAATTCTGGTGTTGAAATGTACAATGAATTGAATTAAGTGTGCACCTTGGAAAAAAAAAGTACCTCAAGTTTATTATTACATGGAGAAATTTTTTATCAACACCTTGCTTTAATTAGGTCAATTCTTTCTATAAGTACATTTATACCTGGATATATTTTGGGTTTGGTTGCAGAGCATTGCAATAGAGTGACTATCAAAAAACAAACAAACAAAACAACAACAACAACAAGAAAAACAAACAAGCAACATGACATTTTGGGTTTCCAAGAATGTACAAAAGTGATACTTATACTATATTGTAGTATACCATGGTTATATTCATGGACTCAAGCATTGTGCCAAAACAAGGCTTCCAGTCTATGATATCTACATTTCCATCTCAATTCCATTTGCAGTAAGTTATTATTATTATTATTACCCTGAAAACTTTACCCACTTGCAGATGCAGAGTCACAATAGTTATAAGGTTTTTTCTGCAACATGCACTGTTTCAACTAAATTTCATTATAGTTTTTCTGTAATTGGGCCTAGAGAGTTGTTTCCAAATCCATCAAAAGGTGAAAATCACCTAAAGACACAAATGTAAAGGGACTCAATACCAATGCTCACAATATTGCAAATTACCCACATTTTTCCCAGCTAGAAGGTCTAAGTGCTTTTAAGACTAAAGAGGGTGTAAGCTTTACCTCTGTCCACAAATGACCTGCTATTCTTTTCCAAAGCTAGCCAATGAGTAACAGTTTCACACCTATAGAATGAAAAAGAGGGTGAGGACATGGATATATTCATGGAGAAGTCTAAGAATTCCTGCCTCCTAGGAAGGTTCTGTGACTAGGATGACCATTGTTTGCAACCAGACTTGGGGAATACTGTTCGGACTTGCACCAACTAGGTTTATCCTTGCAATAGAAATGCGTGTGTGTGTTTGAAGTTATGTTATTAAGATAAACTCTCTAAGATGATTAAATTTGCAAAACAGCTTGTAGGCTATGAGAAAAGACCCATTAAAAAATTATGAGACATCAGATTGTGATTGAATTTTGTCATTAGTCGGATATGAGACCTTGGTCAAATCACTGAACATGTATAAGCCTCTGTGCAATGAGGGTTATGTGATGGCTAATGTCTGTAAGGATTTTAAGGTATTTATTTCAGAAACAGATACTTCAGTACAATCCATTTCCAGTGAAAATAAGCTATTAAGGTAGCAGTAGTAACAAACACACTTATACACGGAAACCAATACACACACACACACACACACACACACACGCATGCACACACACATGTGTTAATATTTGCCTTTCAAAACTAAACATTTTAAACTTCTTATTCTATAGAGACTGATACAGAACACTTACCCAGCGATTTTGGAAGAGGTATAATCACTGGGGAAGCCAAGAAACAATCAATGCACCATGCTGGTAAGAACAAGAATATTTCAAGTCTAGTTATAGTACCTATATGCTATTTTACATAATAAAACTTCTCCGCAATTTCTTCCTATAATTACTAGAATGCTAGCAGTTACCATCAACATGTACTTAGATGCATAATTTCTGTTTTAGGATTCATCTCCTTACAGTCATCTACAAAAAACCAATGCTATTGTGAGCTTGAAATTTGCTTGATGGAAGCCTTTAAAATGCCACTTTACTCACTTTCTTTTTGAGACTCAATTCATTAGTTGCTTTGTATTTGCAAATTCAGAAAAGTTACCTTAAGAAAGGATTAGAAGAGGAATTTAGAAACTAGACATTGCATTGCTTATTAATTCCCTCCATGTGATTACAATACCGGGAAAAATTTTTAATATTTCCGGTGATGGTGCTACCTGTGTTCTTTCCTTTTTAATACACTTTAGGGTATAAATTACTGCTTCTTGTTCTGGCAGACCAGTGGCTAGCAGGCTTTGTCACCATCTTTGATGTGGTAGCAAAGGAAATAGGCAGGTTAAGGGAGAATTATGGAAGGAGACACTGAAAGAGAGGGTTTTAAAACAGTAGTCATCCAATGGTGATTGTGTTCATGCCCCAAAGTTCATGCCATAACAGGAACAGTACTAGGAGCTTCACACTGCAGGGAAAGACACTTCAGAGAAAAATGAAATAAGACAACCTCATCACTCAGTCAATGACCAGGCACACAATGACAAGACTCCTAATGCAGTGGGAGGAACCTACTACCCTGATTGGCTACAATACATTCCCTAAAATGCACAGGTTTTACCACAAAATATATGAGGCATGTAAAGGAACAGCAAGTATGAACTCTACATAGGAGGAAAGCGGACCAGAACAAATCTTTGCGTGCATTCCAGTTGTAGGTTTTCCTATAATTTATAAATATATTAAAGAAAGAACCCCATGTTTAATAGAGAAAAGACCATATGTGGCTAGTTCTATTAAACAAAAATGTCAAGAGAGAGACAGAAGGATATATGAAAAGAAAAACACTGATGATTTTGGTGTTGAAATTCGAATAACTGTTAGATAAAATGCATTATAGTGACACAGGAATAGATTGGAATTGTCAAAAGAAAGAACCTCTACACTTGAAATAATGGGAAGAGTGAAAGTAGAGCAGGCAGGAAGGGGGCAGGAAAAGCAGTGGAAGAAATAATAGTTGAATATTTTCAAACATATTCAATGAAAATATCAATCTGCACATCCAAACTCAATGAAATCTAAGTAGAATAGGTACAATGAAATATGCAGGCAGACCCATCTTGGTAAAATTATGAAGGACAGAGAAGATAATACAACCCACAACTGCAAACAACTCATCATAGAAAAGAGAAACCTGGCAAGATGAAGAGCTGACTCTACATCACAAACTGTCCATGAGTACAGGCAGTGGGATGGCATAATCAGAGTACTAATAGCAAAACATCACTACAATTCTTATATCTAGCCAAACTATGATTCAGAGTGAAGGTTAGAAAAAGGGATTCTAATTTTTTAAAATAAAGAAAAAAAAGAAAGAAAGAAAAGAAAGAGAGAGAGAGAGAGAGAGAGAGAGAGAGAGAGAGAGGAAGGAAGGAAGGAAGGAAGGAAGGAAGGAAGGAAGGAAGGAAGGAAGAAAGAAAGAAAGAAAGAAAGAAAGAAAGAAAGAAAGAAAGAAAGAAAGAAAGAAAAGAAAGGGAGAGAGAGAGAGAGAGAGAGAGAGAGAGAGAGAGAGAGAGAGAGAGAGAAGAAAGAAAGAAAGAAAGAAAGAAAGAAAGAAAGAAAGAAAGAAAGAAAGAAAGAAAGAAAGAAAGAAAGAAAGAAAGGAAAGGGAAGGAAGGAAGGAAGGAAGGAAGGAAGGAAGGAAGGAAGGAAGGAAGGAAGGGAGAAGAATACAAGCAATGGGGATCTGTTTGATAGCAGATCTTCTTTAACAGTAAAGAATTTTTTTTTCAATGTTGAAAACAATTTACTTCTGGCAGTAACTTGAATCCAGCTTCTAAAGTAGCATGGATTCAAGGAATTATGTAATTCCTAAAGACAGTGAGAATGCATGTTTTTTTCTCCGTAGTTGATTCAATAGGCAATTGCATAAACATGATGTGCATCATTGTATTTTGGTGCCCATAAAATATTTAAAATGAATACATTTCACTATAGCAGCACAAAGGTGATGTGTGTGGATCCCAATGTATTTCAGTAAGATGATATAGAAGATTTTAATTCCAATTTGCATGAGCTAATGAGGAGTGCCCAGAATGCTAATATATATAAAATGCCAGGGGCCAACATGACCGAAATAAGTGGATGGATGACCGAACAGCATGCTGTGTGGGGCGACAACGCTGGCAGGGCGGTTAGTGACGGATGACCAAACAACTGAATAGCAGGTTATATGGGCACCAGGCTGGCAGGGGTGGCAGTTGGGGGCTACCAGGCCAGCAGGGGGGCAGTTGGGGACAGCCAGGCTGGCAGAAGGGAGCAATTGGGGGGACCAGGCCAGCAGGGAGGTCAGTAAGGGGCAAGCAGGCCAGCGGGTCTGAGCAGTTAGGGGCGACCAGGCCAGTAGCAGGGAGCAATTGGGAGTGACCAGACTCTCAGGAGCAGCAGCAGGGGGTGACCAGGTCATTAGAAGGGCAGTAAAAGGTGCCCAGGATAGCAGGGGACAGTTGGGGGTGACCAAGCCGGCAGGGGATGGAGGGCAGTAAGGGGCGACCAGACTTGTGGGGGAAGGCAGTTAGGGAGGACCAGGCTAGAAAGGGTGCAGTTGGGGGCAACCAGTCCAGAAGTTAGAGGTGGTTAGGGGTGATCAGGCTGCCATGGGGGGCACTTTGTGGAAATCAGGCAGGCAGGCAGGTGAGCAGTTAGGAGCCAGGGGTCCTGGATTGTGAGAGGGAAGTCCAGTTGAGAGAGGGATGTTCTTCTTTCTTCTCTTAGCTTCAGAGGGCCCCAGTTATATAAAAATAAGTATAACTTTTTATCATAGGTATATTCAGTACCATCATTCCCACTGTCTGCAGTTTTCATATGTGCAATTTCTGTTATCCATGGTCAATCAGGAATGGAATATATCAAATGGAAAATGCCAATGATAAATAATTCATGTTTTAAATTATTCACTATTCTGTGGAGCATGGTGAATCTCATGCCATCCTCCTCTGTCCTACCCAGAACATGAATAATTCCTTTGTCCAGCCTATTCACTCTGATAACGCTACCTGCCCTTTTGTCACTCAGTAGCCTTCTCAGTTATCACATGGGTAAGCACCTCATAGTATTGCAGTGCTTATGTTCAAGTAAACAGGATTTTACTTCATACTGGCCCCAACATGCAGAGTAGAGATGTTGGCAGTTTGGATATACCAAAGAGAAGCCAGCATTTGTATCAGAGATAAGTTTATATAGGAAAGCTCTGAATATATTTGGGGTTTGGTACAATCCACAGTTTCAAGCATCCATCTGCTGGATGGTCTTGGAATGGATCCCTCACTGATAAGGTGGGTAATAGTAGCACAGAAACAGGAAAGAAGTAAGAATGATATGGGATTAGCATTTCTAGATCTCCCTGGTATTTTTTAGGCAACAATCTGAAATGGGTTCTAAAATTGTCAATGTTGGTAGTTATACAACTCTGAGTATAAATTTTAATAACCCATTAAATTTCACACTTTATATGGGAAAAATGTATTGTATGCCTACATAATTGCTAAAAATAGCTCTCTGACCTACAAATAATAAGATGTTAAGGAAAGTTTAAAGCAATGGGAAGATGTTTATGGTAAGAAAATTGTGATTCTTCCCATAAGTTTCTCCAACATTTCTCCCCTCAAAGCCTATTCTGATTGGCTCCCGCTTATCTTAGTATACTTTGCATACTTGATTCTTCTGAAATGGTGTTTTTTACTTAAACCTAATGGAGAAAAACCAAAGCATCTGAAATATATTGGCTAATGTTGCCCAGGGTTGTGTTGCTCTACCTCCTGTATCTTTCCCAAAAAGTTTCTAATCAATAATGACCTTTTCTTCTTTTGCCCAATATGGGCCAGCTGTGTAATAATACCACAGCTGGGACACTCTCTGTAAAGAAGGTGGTATGGTATTTGTTGGCAGGAAGAGTCATAGTGCGACCTTTTATATTTCTTCATGGGCTCAGGCATTACTTCAAACTTTCCCAACCTTCCTAATGCGGGAACCCTTTAATACAGTTCCTCATATTGTGGTGACTCCCAACCAAAAAAAATATTTTTGTTTTTATTTCCTAACTGTAATTTTGCTACTGTAAACAATATGTAATTATATATGCGTTTTCCGATGGTCTTAGGAGACCCCTGTGAAAGGGTCATTGGACCCCCAAAGGGGTCGCGACCCACAGGTTGAGAACCACTGCTTCAAAGCAAGAGGTCTGCTGTGCCGTGTCAGGATCATGAGATCTTTCCAACTACACTTGCAGGGTCCACTAGAACTGACTTCCACTCCATACATTGTTGGCCCAGAAGTCCTTTTTAATTCCTGAATCCAAGTTATCCCTGCCACAATGCTAATTTCTCTTTCACCACTTTCACACATTTTTTGTCACTGGACCAAATTATTCGTTGGTAATTATAGGAAAAACATTGAATCATATGAAAACTTCGGTGAAATGGATCCAACCAGTATCCTGGTACTGCTGAAAACTTAACAATTTCTTCCTTGCATGTCACAAGGTCTCCATGCAAAGGAACCTTACAAAGCATTTTTTTCTCAATCTGATCAATGTCTTTATTCTCTTACCCATTGCTATCTACATACTTTATAGTTACAAAACCTAATGGGGAATTAAAATGTTCCCTGGTGAGTCAGTGCATTTCTGGCTCATGGTAAGTTTTTGTGACTGTACAGTCGGTGGTGTGGAACATGTCAGTTAGTGAAAAACAAATAAATAAACAATGAAACAAACAGTGATGTTCTATTTCATGAAGTACATCCCTACAGAAAGAGTGTGCATATAATGCAAGCCTGCAAGTAATTTTATGATCATAAATTCACTGGGATGATTTCAATTTCCATAAAAAGGATTTATATGGAATAAGTAGTGTTTAAGGAATTATGAGACATAGCTTCTAAAATGTATATCTGTTTTACCCTTTCCTGGTTATTTGGTTTTGGAAATATCACTAAAGGTCTCTGAAGATCAGCATAATATGGCTGACATATTTATTCCATCTGTTCCAATATATGTTTTCATGAATTTGCAATCAAGTAATCTCAACAAAATTTTGATATGCTGGATACAACCAACATATATGCACACTCATGGAAACATATATATTCCTGTGTAAATGATTTGTATGTAAATGATCACAATGACGTGCTTTTAAATCTATGTTTCAGTGGGGGCTAATGCAGAACACTCAACAGATGCACCTCCACGTGACATAAAAATGAGTCCACTGAAGATACGATCAATGGAACTCTTTGGTAAGAAGAAGAATTTAAAAAATAAAAGATTTCAGTTTATTCACCTTTTGGAATTGAATTAAGCCTGAAACTTAAAGAACAAAAGTACCTGTAGGTTACTATTACACGGAGAAACGTTTTGATGAATACCCTTCTTTAATGAGTTAAATTCTTGCCTTAAGTGCAGGCAGACCTCGGAGATACTTTGTGTTTTGTTCCAGACCATTACAATAGAGTGAATATCACAAAACACAAGGCACATGAAATTTGGGGTTTCACAAAGTGTATAAAATGATGATTACACTATAGTGAATTCTGTTCTTTGTACAAAAGCATTTTATCTACAAAGAAAATAATATATGTATTTAACTGAAAATACTTTATGGCTAGAAACTGATAATAACCATCTGAAACTTCACTGTTATAATCATTTTGATTATGTAGGGTGTTACCCCAATGTTGATGGCGGATGTTGGCTCAGACTGGTGGTTGCTGAAATCGGGGTAGCTGTGGAAATTTCTTAAAATAAGACAACAATAGAGTTTGCCATATCAACTTAATCTTCTGCTCATGTATGAGTTCTCTGTAGAATGCAAGCCTTTTTGATAGCATTATACCCACAGTAGATCTTCTTTTAAAATTGGAGTAGTACTCTCTAAACCTGCACTTCTTCATCAGCTAAGTTTAGGTAATGTTCTAAAACATTACTGTCAATTCATCAATCTTCTCAGCTTCCTTTCTAAGAGTAGATTCCATCTCAAGAAACCACGTTCTTTGATCATACATAAGAAGGTGCTCCTCACCTGTTAAAGTTGTATCATGAGATCACAGCAGAAATCTAGGCTGTACTTCTACAGGCTCCACTTATTATTCAAGTTCTCTTGATATTTCCATCACCTCACCATTTATTTCCATGATGGAAAACTTGAAATATTCAAAGTCATTTAGGAGGGTCAGAATCAACTTCTTTCAACCGTGTGTTACCATTGATATTTTGTACTCTCCCATGAATCACAGGTTTTGTTAGTGGCATAGATCATAATGGGTCTGAATATTTTACAACTTACTGAATGTTAATAATTTTTCTAAATATTTACAACTTACTTTGCCCAGATCCATTCAGCCATTATTATGTATGGTAGCTATAGCATTCTTTTTATTATTTTTACTATTATTTTTTTCAATGTCTAATGTTTTACATATGCCTCATTTTTCCCTTATTGACCCCACCCAGCTGTTTCCACCCCCAAGGGCAAACTACCACTACCAGTCTATATCCATTGTTTATGCTAATATGCATCCATACAAGTCCTTCGGTTGATCTCTGACACCCCCACCCCACCCAAACCCTCACCTCCACTGCCATTTGTCCCTTGATCTCTTTTTCTGCATCAGTTTAGGTTGATCATTATATCCCACATATGAGTGCGGTCATGTGATATTTACCTTTATTCCACTGGCTTATTTCGGCTAGCACAATGCTCTCCAGTTCCATCTATGCTGTTGCAAATGGTAAAAGTTTCTTCTTTATTATAGTGGCATAGTATTCCATTGTGTAGATGTAGCACAGTTTTTTAATCTACTCACCTGCTGTTGGACACTTAGGTTGTTTCCAAATCTTAGCTATGTGTCCAAATTGTGCAGCAATGAACATAGGAGTGCATATATCCTTTCTGATTGGTATTTCTAGTTTCTTGAGATATAGTCCTATAAGTGAGATCACTGGGTCAAATGGGAATTCCATTTTTAACATTTTGAGGACACTCCATACTGTCTTCCACAGTGGCTGCACCAGTCTGCATTCCCACCAGCAGTGTACGAGGGTTCTTTCCTCCACATCCTTGCCAGCACTTGTCGTTTGTTGATAGCCATTCTGACAGATGTGAGATGGTACCTCATTGCTGTTTGGATTTGTATCTCTCAGATGATTGGTGACTTTGAGCATGTTTTCATATGTCTATCAGCCTTCTGTATGTGCTCTTTCAAAAAATGTCTGTCTACGTCCTTTGCAAATTTTTTGATTGGATTGTTTATCTTCCTTTTGTTAAACTGGATGAGTTCCCTGTAAATTTTGGAGATTAAACCCTTATCTCAAATAGCATTGCCAATATGTTCTCCCAAGCAGTGGGCTTTCCTGTTTTGTTGATGGTTTCTTTTGCTGTGCAGAAGCTTTTTATTTTGATGTAGTCCCATTTGTTTATTTTCTCCTTAGTTTCCATTGTCCTAAGAGCTGTATTGGTAATGTTTTTGCTATGATATATGACTGATATTTTGCTGCCTGTGGATTCCTCTAAGATTTTTATGGTTTCCTGTCTTATATTTAAGTCCTTCATCCATTTTGAGTTTGTTTTTCTGTATGGTGTAAGTTGGTGTTCTAGTTTCATTTTTTTTCATGTATCTGACTAAATTTCCCAGCACCATTTATTGAAGAGTCTGTGTTGACTCCATTGTATGCTCTTGTCTCCTTTGTCAAATATTAATTGAGCATAATGGCTTGGGTTGATTTCTGGGTTCTCTGTTCTGTTCCATTGGTCTATCTGTCTGTTTTTTTGCCAGTACCAGGCAGTTTTGAGAACCATGGCTTGGTAATATAGCTTGATATCTGGTATTGTGATCCCTCCAACTTTGTTCTTCTTTCTCAGGATTGCTGTGGCTCTTCAGGGTCTTTTTTTTAATTCCTGATGAATTTTTGGAGAGTTTGTTCTAGAACTTTGAAATATGCCATTGGTCTTTAAATGGGGATTGCTTTGAATCTGTAGATTGCTTTGGGTAGTATGGACATTTTGATGATGTTGATTCTACCAATCCTTGAACATGGTATGTTTTCCCATTTGTTTATGTCTTCCTCTATCTCTTATTCCATTGTCCTACAGTTTTCTGAGTACAGGCCTTTTACCTCCTTAGTTTAGTTTATTCCTAGGTATCTTAATTTTGGGGTGCAGTTTTAAATGGCATTGTGTTTTTAGTTTCTCTTTCTGTGAGTTCATTATTGGTGTATAAAAAAGCTATAGATTTTTGGGTGTTAATTTTGTATACTGCTACATTGCCGAATTCATTTATTAGGTCTAGTAGTTTTTTGATGGAGTCTTTGTGGTTTTCTATCTATAGTACCATGTCATCTGCTAATAATGAGTTTTACTTCTTCTTTTCCAATTTGGATGCCTTTTATTTCTTCTCCTTGTCTGATTGATATGGCTCGCACTTCCAGTAATATGTTGAACAGGAGTGGTGAAAGTGGACATCCCTGTCCTGTTCTTGTTCTTAGGGGAAATGAACTTAGTGTTTGCCCATTGAGTATGATGTTGGCTGTAGGTTTGTCACATAAGGCTTTTATAATGTTGAGGTATGATCCCTCTCTTCCCACTTTGCTGAGAGTTTTTATCAAGAAAGGGTGTTGGATTTTGTCAAATCTTTTTTCTGCATCAATTTATATGATTATGTGATTTTTGTCTCTCAATTTGTTTATGGAATGAATCATATTTATTGACTTGTGGATATTTTACCATTCTTGCATCCACCTAATAAATCCCACTTGATCATGGTGTATGATCTTTCTAATGTAATGCTAGATATGATTTGCTAGAATTTTGTTGAGGATTTTAGCATCTATTTTCATCAAGAATATTAGCCTATTGATATCTTTTTGTGTGTGTGGTGTCTTTACCTGGCTTTGGAATAGGGTAATGCTGGCTTCATAGAATGAGGTTAGACGTGTGCCTGCCTCTTGAATATTTTTGGAATAGTCTGAGGAGGAATGGTGTTAGTTTTTCTTTGAATGCTTGGTAGAACTCCCCTGTAAAGCCGTCTGGTCCAGGGCTTTTGTGTGCTGGAAGATTTTTGATCAATGCCTCAATTTCTTTGGTAGCTATTGGCCTATTCCAGTTTTTTATTCTTCCTGATAGAGTTTTGGGAGCTTTTTCAAAAAATATGTCCATTTCATCTGGGTAGTCCATTTTGTTGGACTAGAGTTGTTTCTAGTATTTTTTCATAATCTTTGGATTTCTGTGAGGTCAGTTGTTACTTCATCTGTTTCATTTCTGATTTTGTTTATTTGGGTCTGCTCTCTTTGTTTCTTGGTGAGCCTGGCTAGAGGTGCATCAATCTTGTTGAACCTTTGAAAGAACCAGCTCTCAGTTTTATTCATCTTTTTTTGTTTGGTTTTTGTGGTCTTTATGTCATTTATTTCAACTCTAATCTGTATTATTTCCTTCCTTCTGCTTACTCAGGGCTTTTCTTGTTGCTCCCTTTCTAATTCTTGGAGTTGTAAGGTTAGATAATTTATTACCATTATTTATTTATTTATTTATTTATTTATTATTTTTTTAATTTTTTTGAGGTAAGCCTGTGGAACTATGAACTTCCCTCTCAAGACTGCTTTCACTGTGTCACATGGATTTTTGGATTGTTGTGTTTTCATTGTCAGTTGTTACCAGGATGCTTTTTATTTCTTTTTTGATCTCTATGGTAACCCAATCATTGTTTATTAGCATGCTATTTAGCCTCCAGGTGTTTGATTTTTTTCTCATTGTTTTTATTGTAGTTGATTTCTAATTTTATGCCATTGTGATCTGAGAAGATGCTTGATATGATTCTATCTTCTGGAATTTGGAGAGACTTTGCTTGTGACCCAATATGTGGTCTAACTTTGAAAATGCCCTGTGTGCACTTGAGAAGAAAGTATAGTCCATGGCTTTGGGATGAAATGTTCCTAAGATGTCAATTAATTCCATCTGATCTAGTGAGTCATTTAGGAATAATGTTTCTTTGCTGATTTTTTGTTTAGAGGATTTATCCAGTGGTGTCAATGGGGTATTAAAGTCCCCTACTATGACTTTATTGCCGCCAATCTCTCCCTTGATACCTCCCAGAACTTCTTTTATGTATTTAAGTCCTTCTGTATTGGGTGCATATATGTTTACCAGAGTTATATCTTCTTTTTTATATATATATTTTATTGATTTTTTTTTTACAGAGAGAAAGGGCGAGAGATAGAGAGTTAGAAACATCGATGTGAGAGAAACATAGATCAGGCGCCTCCTGCACATCTCCTAATGGGGATGTGCCCCCAACCCAGGTACATGCCCTTGACCAGAATCAAGCCTGGGACGTTTCAGTCCACAGGCCGATGCTCTATCCACTGAGCCAACCTGGTTTTGGCAGAGTTATATCTTCTTGTTGAATTGCTCCCTTTAGTATTATGAAGTGGTCTTCCTTATCTCTTGTTATGGCCTTTCTTTTGAGGTCTAATTTGTCAGATAGAAGTATTGCTACCCCACTTTTTTTTTTTTTTTTCAGTTCCATTCGCCTGAAAATGTTTTTTTCCATCCTTCACTTTCAGTCTGTGTGAGTCCTTTGCTCTAAGGTGGGTCTCCTGTAGGCAGCAGATATATGGGTCATGTTTTCTTATCCATTCAGCTACCCTATGTTTTTTGATTGGGGCATTTAATCCATTTTCATTTAAAGTTATTAATGATAGGTCCTTGTTTGTGGCCATTTTTACCTTTTATGTCTGCATGTCCACGCACTCTCCTTGTGTTCCTTCTTCCTTTCCTATTTCTTCTTTTTACAGCGGATGCTTTAGCATTTCTTGCATTGCCAGTTTGGTGGTTTTAAACTCCCTTCGTCCTTTATTGTCTGTGAAGCTCCTGATTTCACTGTCAATTTTGATTGTTAGCCTTGCTGGGTATAGTATTCTTGGATTCATACCCTGCTAGCATGACTTTGTATATTTCCTTCCATTCCCTTCTGGACTGATATGTTTCTCTTGAGTAATCAATTGATAGTCTGATGGGAGATCTCTTGTAGGTCACTTTCTGTCCCAATTAATACTGGGTTGGAGGGACGGGCTCACCCAGAGCAGGTTTCCTGCTCATCTCTCCTTATTCTGTTCCCCATTTTCCACAAATTCACCTTCCCCTGCAGTCTCGGTGACCTTTTTTAATTGGAAGATCCTGTGTACTGTGATTAGCAAGCAAAAGCAAGGAAGTCAAAAAGACAAAGCAACCACACTGCCTCAGACTTTCTTCCCCCAGCATTGCGTGGCTGTTATTGAACTTCAGGCTGCCTTTCTTGGCAACTCTCCCATGGCTATGGGATTAGATCTAGAGTCCCTCACTTCCAGTAGCCCTATGGGCCCTCTTCCACATGCAAGGGCTACATTGACCCCAAAGCCCGAGGAACTGGTGCAGTGCAGTCTCCCACTGGGATTCTAGTTCTGGCTGTGTGTGTTTCTCCCCACAGCCTGGATCCCAAATCCTACCACTCCCAGGTAACCTCTGACCTTTGTGTCCATGGATTGCCTCACCAGCTATCTTTAATTCACCAATTTTTGGTGGATGTTATTCAAATCAGCTGTTCCTTCTATTTGCTCTGTGAGAAGGTGCAGGACCCATTTGCGGGTTCAGCCACCACCTTGTCTCCCACTAGACAAATTTTGGCACCAAAGATTAGGGAGGCTAGAGTCTCGGTGATCCTGGGTTCCCACATGAGGCAACTGGTCCCGGGGCATTGTGGCTTTAAGGTCCCAGGAGGTATCCAAGGTCTTCCTGGGTGAAGGTAAGGCTGGGTTTCTGATCAGAGCTGGTCTCCCTTTCAAGATGGCACGGCTTCTGCAGCAGAGTGGGCTGCTGCAGGAGAGATTTCAGCAGTAGTAGAGGCTTCCCCGCCAGGAGAGCCTGGTCCGCCAGTCCCCAACAGTCCTGCAGAATATAACTTTCCCTCACTCACAAAGACAGACACTCCCTGCATGTCCACGCACTCTCCTTTTGCTCTCCAATTCACACACTATTTTGCTGAATTCCCTCCCATTAGCTGCCATCTTGGATCCACTCTAGCTATAGCATTTGAAATGTGCTTCTCATATAATAAAACTTGAAATTACTCAGAATTACTCATCTTCACACATGTGCTTCAGAAGGGATGTAGTGATGGCTGGTGTGAATCATCATTAATCTCTATACCCTTCCCCTCAGAACTCTTGGGTGACCAGATGCCTGGTCAATTTATGGCAATCTATTGTAAAGATTCTCTTTTCTGAATGGTAGGTCTTAACAGTGGCCAAAATACTTAGAAAATTGTGTTATAAGTAGATGTGTGGTCAAGTGGGCATTGTTGTTCTCATCATAGAGCACAGACAGCGGAAACTGAATGTTGATGTGAAGGGTCCTAGGGTTTTTAGAATGGCAAATGAGCACTGGGTTTAAAATAAACTCAACAGTTGCATGAGATCTTCATGATTTTGTCAGCCTGTTATTTGAAACCCTGGAGGCAGTCACTGACTTTTCCTCCCTGGCTATGCAATTTCCTATTGCCGTTTTATTCAAAAGGAATGTTGTCAAACTTACGTTACCAAAAGATTATATACCATTATTATTATTATAAAACAGTGTTAGACTTTTTATCCATTCAAAGTGACAAAAGGGTATTAAATATAAACATGGGCTAGTAAAATTTCAGTTCCCACAATTAAGAAAATGTCTTTTTGTAAGTAATCAAGTACTTGATTACTATAACATAATATATAACAATTTTATTAATGAATAGAATTTTTGCTTGTCGGGCAAATACAGGAATGATATTTTCCATTTTAGCAGACTGGTTAAGGAATAAACAAATTCTGTACTAGCTTATTAATCTAATGACATTTATTAATTCAGATTACCTATAATTTTCCTTTTAAGATTTCTCTTGACAATCTTTCTACAAGGTTCACAAACCCTGCTACCCATTCAGAAAAAAAAAACACAAAAAAAAACAAAAACAGCTTTAGAACAACTCAATTTCATGTTTTCTTCAAAATCTATTACCACACTTCAGGCCTCCTATTACCAAATCTACATAATTTCTTTACAATTATTTAGAATTCTTGACACTTAAAACCTTAATTTTAAGTGACAAGTAAGTAATAAATATTTCTCAGAGTTCCACTAAACTCACATTTTAAGAGATATATTTCAAATAAAATAGAAGACATATTTATTAACAGATTAAAATCTACCCCCTAGATTCTCTGTAATAAGAAGCCAAAAGTAGGCCAACTCAGATTAATTAAAATTTAAGTATAATGTTATTTCAAAATACCTAGATATTTAAAAAATGTTAATGTTTAACCCAGCAAAACTCCAAAGTTTTCAGTTACCAAATACTTTACTATTTTCTTTCTTCACAAAGAGGGAGTGTCCCTCCACTGACACTTCTTCAGCTTGCCCTCTAGGAGATAAACTTGGGGAGTTTAAAAGGTTTATTTTGCATACTTTTCTTTCTGAATAGAATGGAGCAAAGTGAAATCTTGCATATTAGAAGAGATCTTATCCTATTTCAAAACAGAAATAAAAGCAAGCCCTAAAGTAAATGAATGAGTACTTCCTAAAGGATTGACTGGAACATTAGCCTTAGAATCTTTTTTTTTTTTTAACAGAGGTCAGCTTTTATTGACTATGTTACAAAAAGAGATAGTTTAGTCAAAAAGACCAAAGCCCATGTCATCATCAGACTCCTTAGATTCTTTTTTCTTTGCTTCCACTTTCTTCTCCTCAGCTGGAGAAGCAGAGGTGGAGGGGGCAGGACCTCCTGCTGGTACAGCACTGGCTGCAGGGGCAGGTCAACCAGCCCCTACATTGCAGATGAGACTCCCAATATTGACATTGCCCAGAGCCTTTGCAAACAAGCCTGGCCAGAAAGGTCCAACTTTTACACCAGCTGCTTTCATGAGGGCATTTATCTTATCCTCAGTCAGGGACTAGTAGATGCAGGCGAGCTCTGAGACTATGGCCATGGTGAGGGTGAGTGCTGGGCAAGCGCTGCCAGAGTGGTACTAGTCACCAGATGAAGTCTAGCCTTAGAATCTTATCTCACACTAACCCAGCCCAGCAAATGACCTGTGGTCTGAGTGGCCAAAGCCCAAATAGCAGAGACAGAGAGGATCTCCTGTTTTCATAAAATGGTGAGGTGTGAACTAAGTCCCCAAAAGTGAAGAGAGCAAGCAAAGAACATCTGTAACCAAAGTTACATTACAGACAGAAAACTCTCACTAGCTAAGCATTTGGGGCAGCTGGTGCCTTGAGAAGAAGAGCAGGGAGATACCCAAGATTAAAAATTCTCAGTAGCTGCTGGGAAATTCCTGTAATCCCTGCCATGAGTTCAGCTGCCCATAAGCAGCTAGGGCCCTCAGCAACGTGGGGATGACACATCTTTAAACAAATCAAACCCAACAATAAAGAGACACAAAACAACTTTCAGCAGAGACACTCATGTAAATACTAGAGGTCTAGTGCACGGAATTCGTGCATGGGGAGTGGGAGAGGGGCTCCCTTAGCCTGGCCTGCACCTTCTCACCATCTGGGACTGCTGGTTCCTAACCACTGGCCTGCCTGTCTGCCTTGTCACCCCTAACCACTCTGCATTCCTCCCTCATCACCCCTACCCATTCGCCTGCCTGCCATAGCACCCTAACCACTGGCTTGTCTGCCTGATCACCCCAACCACTGGCTTGCCTGCCTGATCATCCCTAATGGCCTCTACCTACCTGTCTGATCACCCCTAACAGCCTCTGCTTGCCTGATCGCCCATAACCACTCTGCCTGCCTGCCAGATCACCCCTAACCACTGGCATGCCTGCCTGATTGCCCTAACCACTTTCCTGCCTGCCTGATCACCCTTAACCGTTCACCTGCCTGCCTGATCACCCCTAACAGCCTTGCCTGGCTGTCAATCACCTCTAAATGCCTCTGCCTAACTGCCTGATCGCCATCAAGGACTCTGCCAGCTTGGCTGATCGCCCTTAACTGCTCAACTGACTGCCTTATCACCCCAACTGCTCTGCCTGCCTGCCTGATTGCCCCTAACCACCACTGCCTTGGACCCCGCGACTGCGATTTTGTCCAGAAGGACGACCAGAATGACGTCAATGTCATTCAGCTAACCGGGCAAATTAGCATATTATGCCTTTTTATTATAGATGTATAGGCATGCAAAACCCACAGACAAGAGCTTCACACCATTCTCCTTGTCTGCCCAGCCACTGAAACCTCAGAATGCCCTGCATTTAAGAGAAAAACACTGAAGCAGAGCCATGTCTCTTGTCCCAAAGCGGGTCAGGGTATGTGCTTGCAGACTATGCAAGGACCATTGGAGGTTTCTTGCCACCTGGAGCTGATCAGGCTCAGCAAGACAAGAGGCAGTAAATGCCTCCCTTGCCATACACAATAAATGCACCCAATGCCTTACAAAGAGGCCCAGGTGAGAGACAGCAAATGTCTCTCCTGTCATACAAAAATGCTTGATTCAAATTTGGTCTTAGCTGAGTTGATGGGGATTGCTGGGGTAGTAGATGGGACATGAAACAAGAAAATTCCTGGCAGCACTGGAAATAAAAGTTCCAGACCTCAGCCCCAGAAACCCCCAATCTAGGCAGCAAGTGGCATCCCTGGTGGTTGTATCTGGGTCACCAGATTATGAAACCAGACAAATAATGGGTCCAGGTTAACTGTCAATATTTGAGCCAATTAAGCAGAGGTACGGTGGAATCATATATGAGTGTTTATTCCAATAATGCTGGCAGTATGGAAGAGCAGCAGGTCATCCACAAAAATCTGCTCTGAAATCCCCTCTCCCCCTGCATAAACCAGCTGCGTATATTGGGTAGGACAAAGATTACATGGGGGAGTAGGCAAAATAAGTTAAGGATGAGCATAATGGTTAAAGATTACAGGCAATGTGTGCTGGGGGTGGGCTCCTCAGGGTCTCCATTGTTTGGGCAACAAGATTGTTAATCTTTCTATGATAATAGGCAGTTCTTACCTCCCAGATCCCCAGCCAGATCAGAATATGATTTCTTTACTCAGAGGAAAACAATCATGGTTAGCAGAGCATGATTAATATTTCTTATAGCTAGCCCCAATATTCTATATATGTCCCTAACAGATTCTCTCACCAGTAGATGTTAACAGAGGAATCAAATTTCTGTCACCCACGCGAGTCAGTTTTTTGGTGTACCACTGAATACAGAATTTTGAGAAGCCACAGGGCATAATGAAATGTGATGAAAGGCTTTATTACGTGGTTACATTCCTCCAGTTGCAAAGTACCATCCCCCTTAAGCCAGTCCTGAAAGAGGGGCAGCTGTGGGCTCCAGCAGACCTAAAAACAAGGCCAGATCCCAGAGCTTCCAATCCACGTTGCAGCCAGTTGTAGATCACAACCAAGCTAATTAAAGTTCATTAGTTCATTGTGTGTAGGTCCACATGTCCATGAGTCACTGGCCAAGGGGAGTGCATCCTGTGCCATAGGAGAGCCAGGAACCCAGTGAGCTCATCTGATTCAAAGCTTAAATATTCAGGTTTGACCCACTTGCAGTGACCATGCCCATTCTGGCCAGCTGTGATGGACAGCAAAGCATTTTCCCTTGCCAACCAGACCTATTGGCCATGCCTCGAACCTGCCTTTGCCCAGTCCCTTGCCCATCAATCAGCGGGGAGCAGACTCAGAAAGTATTAAATGCCGCTTTTAGGCAGATCTTTATAAATGGCATGCTTATATTATCTGGTCTCTCATTAACTCCTTTACTCTTAAATTATAAATAGGTTATTTCAACAGCATCAGTATGAGGTACGCTAGAAAAATTACAATGCAACAGCAAAGATAATTATGGACATGTAACCATAACAACTGTAATACTAATGGAAATATTTGACATTTTGTGAATTCCAAAATGGATCTCAGATATGCAAATGCTGTTGGAAAGAGGGACCTAATTAATTGCTTGATGTAAGTTTGTGGAAAATGTTTATTTAGTAAGAAATGCAATATTTTCAAAGAAAAAAGAAGGTTCGGTTAGCATATTTCATCAAACACAGAGTATCAACCAAGAGACAAAAATTTATATTAAAAGAAAACCAATGCAAATTCTGGTGTTGAAATGTACAATGAATTGAATTAAGTGTGCACCTTGGAAAAAAAAAGTACCTCAAGTTTATTATTACATGGAGAAATTTTTTATCAACACCTTGCTTTAATTAGGTCAATTCTTTCTATAAGTACATTTATACCTGGATATATTTTGGGTTTGGTTGCAGAGCATTGCAATAGAGTGACTATCAAAAAACAAACAAACAAAACAACAACAACAACAAGAAAAACAAACAAGCAACATGACATTTTGGGTTTCCAAGAATGTACAAAAGTGATACTTATACTATATTGTAGTATACCATGGTTATATTCATGGACTCAAGCATTGTGCCAAAACAAGGCTTCCAGTCTATGATATCTACATTTCCATCTCAATTCCATTTGCAGTAAGTTATTATTATTATTATTACCCTGAAAACTTTACCCACTTGCAGATGCAGAGTCACAATAGTTATAAGGTTTTTTCTGCAACATGCACTGTTTCAACTAAATTTCATTATAGTTTTTCTGTAATTGGGCCTAGAGAGTTGTTTCCAAATCCATCAAAAGGTGAAAATCACCTAAAGACACAAATGTAAAGGGACTCAATACCAATGCTCACAATATTGCAAATTACCCACATTTTTCCCAGCTAGAAGGTCTAAGTGCTTTTAAGACTAAAGAGGGTGTAAGCTTTACCTCTGTCCACAAATGACCTGCTATTCTTTTCCAAAGCTAGCCAATGCGTAACAGTTTCACACCTATAGAATGAAAAAGAGGGTGA